>NW_007253073.1:506531-524908 GCF_000164805.1 Carlito syrichta
GCCGCCCCCCCCCCCCGGGGAGCCCAGGGCTGGCTGGAGGAACCCCCCTGCGGCACATCTCTCCTGGCCTCTGTGGACTCGCGCAACGCTGGTCCTAGGCAGCCCCCCCCTTCCAGAAGCTTCTCTCCAAGGAGCCAAGCAAGCGCCTGAGGGCTCCTGGCACTGCTGACGTTCTGACATTTGCACATCCAATGAGCCGTGCACGGACTTACCAAAGCAAAAATCACCCGGCATGGCCACGCTCAAGGCAGGGAGGGGCCCTCACATAGCTCGGTCCCTCTCCCAGTTGTTCAGGTGAGGAAACTGAGGCTCAGCGAGGCGAAGGAAGCCCCAGGCTGGAGCTTCCCCCCGGGGCACGGGGGAGGGAGAGAGCGTCAAGGTCACATGGTCTTGAGTCCTAGTGCTTGAAGTTTGTCTCTGTGGCCCTGGGGAAGTCACTAAATGCTCCCAAGTCTCAGTTTCATCTGGAAAAGGGGGTGAGGATCGAGCTTCTCTGCAGGGTGGTGGTGAAGAGGACAGTGGCCAGCATGGGCTTCTCTGTCCTTTTTGGTGTTGTCTTATCCCCAATGACAGCAGCTGATTTGGGGGTTGGGACTGGCACTGTGGTGGCACCCAGGCACCGAGAACATCACACCTTGCTCTGTAACCCCACTGTCCTCTGGCTGCTACTTTGATCCTGACTTGTGGACAGGGAGGCTTATCTTTTCTGAGCTTTTAGATCTGCAAACTGAGCCAGCCTTAGGCACAAAGAGCCAGGCTCAGGGGACCAGGACGGGTTCTCCAGTTCTCAGTCTTTCTCCTGTCTTTCTAAAACTCCTCCCCTGGCCAACATGTGTCCTAATTTGCAGGCATATTCTTTCTTTGCAAGCAATCAAATGCCCCCCGAGTGTGATGGCGGTATCGGTCACTAACACCTCAGTGTGACTAAAGTCTGTATTAAGGAGACAGGCATTTTTACGGGGATGGGGGATGGCTGGAAAATAAGAGATACCGTTTCTGAGTGGACTAAGTGGGTACCCCATGAAGCAGCTTGAGCAGCATGAGGTAGCTTCCCAGCAGCTTGGATCAACAACAATGCCACGAGAAAAGAGGGGCGGAGGACAGCAGAGTTTACTTCATCTACTAGGAGAGTCTTGCATAGCTGGGGTCTGTGTGAGTGAGGTGACACGGGCTACCAGAAGGCCTCAGTGACCCCCACTCCCATCCCACGCACAGATTTTGTCAGGGCCTCTGGAAGTACCTGGCATCCAGTTCTGGCTCAAAGACCTTCCTAGAAGTCAGGAAGTTCAATGCTCCTTGACTCGGGTGAGACACGCTCCCAATGGCTAGCCTAGGAGACTTCCATCCAGGCCTTGGTTGTTTCACTTGATGCCAGGGCCAGAGGTGACCAAGACCCTCTAGAGCGGGGGTCCCCAACCTCCAGGCCGGCACTCACCTGTGGCCTGTTGGGAAATGGGCCGCACAGCTGGAGGTAGTGGCAGCAAGCGGAGCCGTGAATCTTCATCTGTATTCACAGCTGCTCCCCATCGCCCGCATCACCGCCTGAGCTCCATCCCCTGTCAGATCCTCACTGGAAAACTCGCTTCTGTTTGCAACATCCTGTCTTTGTGAAGCAGAGCTTTCTGCAGCGACAGCAACAACAAAATGAGATTACAGAATAGACTGGACATAGGCAACACACTTCGGGAGTCACTGTCTCCCATCACCTCCAGGCGGGACGCTCTAGTTGCAAGAAAACAAGCTTGGGCTCTCGCTGGTTCTGCATTGTGGTGAGTTGTATAATTACTTCATTATATATTGCAGTGTAATAATAACAGAAGTAAAGTACACAATAAGCGTAATGCGCCTGAATCATACCTAAACCATCCCCTCCCCAGCCCCAGTCCATGGAAAAATTGTCTTCCACAAAAGCAGGCTCTGATGCCACAAAGGCTGGGGACTGCAGCTCCAGAGGACCAGGTTAGGATGCAAGAGCGTCACCTCCACATGTTCCTGTCCTCTCTTGGAAGCATCTTCCCAAGCCTGAGGGGTCCTACCTGGTCCAGCCTCACCTCACGCCCCTTCCTGCCTCAAGGGCTGGCCTCCTGGCCTCACCTGCCTCCTGTTGCCAACTCATTCCCACCTAGGAACCTCTGTACCAGCCCTTCTCTCTGACAGGAATGTTCTTCTCCCTGGCCTCCCAGGGTGACTCATGTCACCATCCAGCCCCAGCCCAGCTGCCCTCCGTCCAGTCCCTGTCTTGTCACTGAACATGGGCTCATGAAGGCAGGAGCCGTCCTCCCTCTGTAGCCTCGCTGAGACCCTTGGAGGCCAGTTCTAGAGGCTGGCTCTGAATGGCGGGCTCGTCTCCACTCCCCACCAGCTCTCTCCCGTGTTACTGGCTCGGATTCCTGAGTGGCAGATCCAGCTGCCCCCTCCAGCCGGGTGCCCTTCCCAGCGCCATGTCCTTCCCTGCTCCTCCACCTCCTGTCCAGGGTCACCCTCCCCATGCCAGCCTCTCCCGGCCTCCCATTCAGCCTCAGCAGCTCACCATGGGTTCTGTCTCCATCCCTGACTGGTAGGATGCCCATGGGCAGGGCTGTCCCCAACAGCCTCACAGGGGATGCCCCGCACACCTTCAGGGGTCTCTCTTCCCACAGAGGAGGGTGTGATGGGCTCCCCTGCAGGTGTGCAGTGCACAACACACACAACTGCACCTGGCCACCCTGTGGGAGCCATCTCAATCTCCACCCACCTCTCTGCCTCTGCATCCACCTTCTTGGCCTCTTGGCATGCAACACTGCAACCCTTTCCTCCCCAGACTGAGGCCTATGTCTTCCTAGTGTCCTTTCTGCCTCTCTGGTGTGTCCTTCCCAGCCTCCTTCTGGTTCTTCCTCAGTTCCCTCTCCCCATCTGTGGTGTCCCCCAGGCCTTCCTAGAGCCCACAGCCCCTTGATGCCGTGTGTCCACTCTCATTCCTACACGAGGGCCCCGTCTCCCCCATCCCTATGCACAGGGCAGACACCCCACATGACAATGAGGGCAACTCCAGGACCCGACTGGGCCCAGAGCCTGTCCCTCTCAGGATCTCGTGCCGTCTGGACCCATGGTGGCAAGAAAGTCCCAAGAGATGTGGTGCCGGGCATGGCCTGGCACCCTCACAGCACCTCTTTCCCCATGACCTCCACCCAGGCGGCCTCGTGAGCAGCTCTTGACACTGCAGGACGGACGGGCGGAAGGGAGAGGGGATACCTGTCAGCTGGCCCAGGGCTTTCTCAGGTCACCACGGCACTGAGGAGGGATGCTGTCCATGGAGTGATGACAGGGGGTGGCCCTGACGGGCTCTGAAGCTGGAAGGGACAGCGAACATCCAGAGAGAGGGGCACCCGACAGCCGCCTGACCTGGGCCCAGTTGCAGGAGCCTTCTGCTGACACTTGACTTCTAGTGTGGATTCGGTAGCCAGGGTGAGGGGAGGGGACAGAAGGGGAGGAGGGGAGGAGACAGGGGAAGGGAAGGGGAGGGGAGTGGGAGGGAGGAGGGAGGTGGGGAGGGAGAAGGAGAGGGAGAGGGAAGGAGAGGGAATGGGGGAAGAGAGAGAAAGAAGGGCAGGAGAGAGAGGGAAGACACGACGGTGGAGAAAGAAGACAGGAGCTGGGAGCTGGACCGGGTGGAGGGAGGCCTCCATCCCAGGACTGCAAGACCCTCATCTGCGGGCGCTGGTCTCAGCCGGCGGCAGTGGGGGAAATTGCTCCCCAGAGGCAGCCGGGTGGCCCTGAAGAACTTTCCATCCACCTCCCTCCCGGAAGTCAAGCAGGCTGCAGCCCTTGTGCTGCATTTCTGAGTCTGGAGGCCGGAAAGGGAGGCCAGGACCATCAGTG
This sequence comes from Carlito syrichta, assembly GCF_000164805.1. Classification (NCBI taxonomy): domain Eukaryota; kingdom Metazoa; phylum Chordata; class Mammalia; order Primates; family Tarsiidae; genus Carlito; species Carlito syrichta. Next base: position 510,390 of record NW_007253073.1, read on the forward strand.
TCCTTCCGCTCGGGGCCATGCCGGGTTTTCTTGGACTCTCCAGGGCTGCTCCTGCTTCCCCAGAGGGCTGGTATCCTGGGTGGGTCCCTTCTGGACTCTGGAGCTCCAGCCCCTGCTGCCCTGGGGTAAGTCAGGACATGTCCCCGAGCCTGGGGACAGATGTCCAGTCCCGATGGGGCTGTGTGCCCCACCACAGCTGGACACACAGCTGGTGACCAGCTCAGACCCCCAGGAGCCTCAAGGAGCTGGAGGAGGATGTCTTGGGGGAGAAACAGGCCCCACTGGGGAAGGGGCACAGCCAGGTCCAGGTGCCTGCTGCAGGCTCTCCCTGCTGGGTTACGGCTGGAAGCACAAATCCTGACCATGAACGGTAGGAGGCAGGGACAGCTGGGGATAGGCGGGCCTTGCTGGGACACCAAGCACACGGCCAACGAACTGTCTCCTAGATGGGCCTTGACCAGGCTGGCCATCAGCGCTTGCGGGTAAGTTGCATAAGGCCTGGGCTGCTGGTGGTGGGGAGGGGTGGTTGGGGTCCACTGGTTTCCAATCAGGCCTCGACTGGAAATTCTTATTTTTTTTTTTTTTTTTTTTGGCGTTGGGTGTCTCACTCCATCACCCAGGCTGGAGTGCGGTGGCACAATCATGGCTCACTGCAGCCTTGAACTCCTGGGCTCAGGCATCCTCCCTCCTTAGCCTCCTGAGTAGCAGGGACTAGAGACATGTGCCACCATGCCTGGCTAACTTCTTTATTTTTTTATCTTGTGGGGTTTTTTTTGGTAGAGATGAGGTCTCACTATGTTGCCCAGGCTGGTCTCGAACTCCTGGCCTCAACCAATCCTCCCGCCTTGCCTGTCAAGGTGCTGGGTTTATAGACGTGAGCCACTGTGCCCCGCTTTGACTGAACATGTAAAAATCTGGCCCATCACCACAGACAGTTTGAGAAGCTCTACTTGGTGCCGCCTATTCAAATCTCTGAGGAACTGCCGGAAGGAACCTGTCGGTCCTTGTTCCATCCAGCCTTTCCCAAACTTGTTTAACCAGGAGCCCCTTACCAGGGAGCTGCGGTTCCCCCAGACACACTTAGGGAGAGTCACCCTACTGGATGAGAAGGAGAAGGGATGGGATCCCTCGGTCCGGAAGCTCCGAGCATCTGAGCTGCGGGTCCCCTAGAGCAGGTGAGGCAGAGCCTCGGGTCATTGCTGGGGTTGGGTTAACTGGAATAACCCACTGCTCCACTCACCCGAAGCCCCGGGAAACCTTCCAGTGGCTCCCAGGGGCCAAACTCCTACCCAGGATGGGCCCCAGGCAGCAGCAGCCTAGTATCTCCACCTCCGGTTTTAATTAAATTGCAAAATGGTGTACCAAGCTAACAACAGCACGGCCAGGCCAGGTAAGTTGGTCACGAGGGGCCCATTTACCAGAACCCAGCCCTGGACCCAGGAACCCGGGACTCCGGAGCGGAGTAACTTCTAATTCTTCCCCCTCAGTCCTCCTGATGTCGTCAACAGAGACCTGCACATCCTCGCCCTGAGCTTTGCTGGTTGTAGCCACTGCTTTGAGCATCTAGGAATATGAACACTTGATTTTTCTTTCCTTGCAGTAAGTGATGTGCTGGGAAATGTTTAACAGCTAGCTTTCTGTGGGGTAGGTGGAAGCCCTGTTTTATAGAGCTTGTCGATTTCTATGGTGTAAATGCTCCCATCATGCCCTGCTTCAAGCTGCCATCACGACCTCACTGACCACTGAGTGGCGAAGTGACACCCACAGTTGGCTCTCAGGACCCAGGACCGCCAAGCTGGCTCCGGTCAGACGTTGCTTGAAAGTCTGACTCTCTCTTCATAATATCATAACCGACTTGTTGCACCACACAGCGTCTGAACAGGAAGAGACCTCAGAGATCATCTAGTCTAAATGTCCTCATTTAGCAGATGAAGCAGCAGGCCCAGAGAAGTGCAATGACTTGGGCAGATGGGACCCAAATATAGATCTCTGGCACTTTCATACACACTATGCTTCTCTTTAAACACATGGCCAGGTCGAGTATGGTGGCTCACACCTGTGGGACGCCGAGGCAGGAGGATCACTTGAGCCCAGGAGTTCAAGACCAGATCTACAAAAATTTTAAAATTAGCCAGGTGTGGTGGTGCACACCTGTAGTCCCAGCTACTGGAGAGGCTGAGGTGGAAAGGATCTCCTGAGCCCAGGGGGGGTCGAGGCTGTGGTGAGCTGTGATTGTGCCACCACACCCCAGCCTGGGCGACAGAGGGAGACCCCGACTCAAAGCAAACAAGCAAAATTATAGTCTTATTTATTCTCAAAATAGCCAGGCAAGAGTTACTTCATTCATTTAGCCGAAGGAGAAACTGACAAAGGGTGTTCAGAATTACTCAAAGCCACAGAGCCAGTCAGTGTCCCCAGGTCTGTCTGACTTCTGTTCCACCCAGACCTCTCCAGTCCACATTTCTCGGTTGGATCCCACCAGGGAGACAAGCTCTTCTCTGGTTTTTCAGCTGCCAAAGTGAAATGGATGGGTGAGTTTCTCTGTTGATTTCCAGCCTGTTACTCACCCATTCTCTCCCCTGGGTATTGTCTGTGGCAGGCTTTAAAGTCGCATCTATAACTTATGTCAGGGTACACGGTAGGCTGCTACAAGACAGAGATCCACTCTCCAAATACAGCGGCTTGGGCAAGATTGGAGTTTATGTCTGTCTTACTTAAGGTCCAAGTGGAGAGTTCAGGTCTTCATTGTGGCCCAGTAATGCCAGGGGCCTGGGTCCCTTCTGTCCGGCTCCTCTGCTTGAATCGTGGCTCAACACAGGCTCTCAGCTCATGGCCCAATGTGGCTCATGGCTGCTTCAGCTCCAACCCATGTGCCAAGCAGAGGAAGGGGGGATGTGGAGGAAGAAAGGGCATCCTTCTTCTCTCCAATCACACTTTCAGAAGTCACACTGATCATTCTCGCTCACACCCATGGCAGGAAAAGAGTCACGTGGTCACTGTAGCTGCAAGGGAGGCAGGACAATGGCGGCTTTTTTGTTTGCTTATTTGTTGTTGTTTTTTTTTGAGTAGGAGTCTCACTCTACTGCCTAGACTGGAGTGCAATGGCACACTCACAGCCACCGCAGCCTCTACCTGCTGGGCTCAGGTGATTCTTTCTCTTAGCCTTCCAAGTAGCTGGAACTATAGACACGTGCCACCACTCCTGGCTAATTTTTTGATTTGTCGTAGAGATGAGGTCTCACCAAGTTACCCAGGCTGGTCTCGAACCCATGGGCGCAGGTAATCCTCTCACCTTGATCTCCCAAAGTGCTAGGATGATAGGCGTGAGCCACTGTGCCTGGTGAGGAAATGTTGTTTTTAGCTGAGCAGATATATGCTCAGCAAAGTGTGAGGGTTCTCCTGAAAGAAGAAGACGAGATGCGTGTTGGGAAGTAATTAGTCTGCCCTATGATGCCTGAGATGCTGGAAGGATCTCAGAGAGGAAGGAGGGGGGACAGGAGAGAGGAAGAGGGGAGCAGATGCAGGGAATAAAAGGTGCCACACAGCCCGTGGGAAAGGCTGGTGTCAGGAGAAGAGTTGTTGCAGTCAGCCTGTGTCCTCTCCAAAACCAAGTGCCTTTATCACCCCCAGGAAATCAGCATTCTTTTGGAAATCTCTGGTGATGACTTTTATTTTAATTTTAATTTTTCTTTTTTGAGTCAGAGTCTCGCTCTGCTGCCTGGGCTGGAATACAGTGGCACAATCGTGGCTCACCACAGCCTCAACCTCCTGGGCTCAGCCAATCCTTCCGCCTCAGCCTCCTGAGTTGTTGGGACTATAGGCGTGCACCACCCCACGCTTGGCTAAATTTTTTTATTTTTGTTTTTTTAGAGACAGGCTCTTGCTATGTTGCCCAAGCTGAACTCGAACTCCTGGGCTTAAGCAATCCCAAAGTGCTGGGATGACAGGCATGAGCCATCGTGCCTGGCCTGGTGATAACTTTTAAAAACTTATTTTGTATGGGATATTCAGAGGTCATTAACATCCGTATGGGAGTCCATGCATTCTGGTAGGTGGTGTCATCTTCAAGTCAGCACTGGGATGGTAACGCCCTCTGCTGACCACGGCCTGGCAGGTGGCTTGTTGCTCTGGCTTCCGCTCTGTGGACTAGGTCGAGTTGTGAGGATGGCTTTCATGTGGTTGCCCATCTCTCCTGGGGAGCAGCTGCTGGGCTCTGCATTCCAGGCCCCATTCCACCCCACTCCTCATCCAGACGCCTTCAGAAAGGCATAATTCGGGGTCAGCAAGGGGCCAGATACCAGGTGCCAGAACCAGAGGCAGACATGTCTTGAGTGTCGGCCATGACCCTCTGCGTTCCTAAGTACAGTGACAGCACTTCTTGGGGTCTGATGTCCTGCTTGGGTGATGGGATCTCTATGCCGGGCCCGTCTGAGAGCTCCCAGACTCCTACCAGAGGAAGAAAGCCAATCAAGGCCCAGCATCTCAGACAGGGGTTCTCTGGAGGCCTGCGTTGAGCAGCTCCATCCTTTTGAACCTTTTGAGAGGACACTACCCCTGGCTGACTGCTCAGAGCCTCTGGACAGGGGGCTGTCTAGGTTGGGGGCAGGGGACAGATGGGATCTTGGAAACCTTTTGAAGGAAGAGCTCTCAGGGATCCTGTCCTCCGTGGCCTCCATGCCCCCATCTGTAGAATGGGGCTAAGAGTGCCCAACACAAGGTGCTGCTGAGCCCTCAGCAAGAGCTCACGCGCCTTCTTTATCCAGAAGGATGATGCCGGAACCTGCAGCCTCTAGGAGGCTGTGCTGCCTCCAATTCAAAGCAGAGTAACAGGCTACTGGCAGAGGGCTCTACACGCCATGCCTTCCTGGGGAGTCTGTCTCTTTGGCTCGGTCCCACCAGAGTGCATTAAGTGCCCACTGAGCGCAGGCTGTCCCCAGGGGACTGGAAGGAGGAGTCATCTCTGTGCGCCGAGCGTGTACTCTGCCAGCAGGAGCACTGGGATGAGAGCACTCAGAAGTATAAAGCCAGGCAGACATTTGACACTCTGGAACCTGCCTCATTACCTCTGAAAGCTGGGCCGCACTGCAGGGAGCTCTCAGGATGCCATTCTTGTAAATCCAAAGTGGTGATTTCCATATTCAGTAACTTTGATTTTTTCCCCCACTAACCATTTCTGTTTTCTGTTTCAAGAGATAAAGCCCTTTGGAAAATTCTAATGCAGTCTCTTTCCCAAGCGGAGAGCAGCCTTGAACGGCCCCAGGTAATTGGAAGTCTCTCCTAAAATCATGCTGCACTTTCTAAGGTTATTTAAAAATTCATGATCAATATTCGAATTGCCCCTGTGAGTCCAGCCACTGGAGTCTTCACACTATTTAAAACCACAGCCTGGTCCCTAAGAGCCACATGTCTAGCCCTGGTCTTAAAACACCTATCTGCAAGTTACCCTTGAAAGTAAAAAAAAAAAACCAGGCTCGGTGGCTCAGCCTGTAATCCCACACCTTTGGGAGGCTGAGGTGAGTGGATTGCCTGAGCCCGCGGTTTGAGACCCGCCTGGGCAGCGAGGCCTCATCTCTACAATAAAATCAAAAAATCAGCCGGGCATAGTGCATGCCTATAATTCTGGCTACTCGGAAGGCTGAGGCGGAAGGATCGCCAGAGCCCAGCAGGCGAGGCTGCAGTGGCCGGGAGCGGCCACTGCACTCCAGTCTGGGCGACTGAATGAGACTCCAACTCAAAAAAAAAAAAGAAAGAAAAGAAAGACAAGGCTTTCAGACTGACAAAGGCCCACTCTGATGAAAAGCGAGCCCTCCATTAGGGGAAATGCAGTTGCCTCCAGAGATGGCACTGAACTTGACCTCAAGGTGCCGTCCTACCTAGGAAGACCATGGGAGGCCCCGAGCCTCTGAAGATGGTAGTACTCGTGGCTTCATCAGAGCACTGACCACACAGGCAGGGACTTCACTGGGTCCCAGGCTGTCTCTCCGACCAGTTCCCAAGGCCAGAGTCTGACACGGGGCCTGTTGGTAGTGAATGATCAGTATGGTTTATTAAATGAGTGAATAAACAAAATAATAATACATGCTGCAGCATAGCATGAAAAAGGGGTGGTGTCAATGCAAGACAGGTCGTAGAAGTTCCCAGTGGTCACAGGTCTGTGTACAAGTGTCCTAGGGAGACAGGGTTCCTTCAGTGGCAAATTGGGATAACCATGTTTTCTAGTTTCTGTATTTGCTGCGTTGATGAATCTGGGGGTCCACCCCTCCGGGGGTTAGATAATGCCTCTAGGATTGTAAAAACTCGTGTCCAAATGCACCTCCCCCCATGCAAGCCAACCCACGGACCAGGAGCCCAGTCCCCTCCTCTGTCGGGCTCCCACACTCAGGCCACTGTACACCGGCTCTAACCACCCCAAGGCTGGCACTGGCACCTGGTGACAGCCCCTGTGCCCCAGAGCCTACTGGAATTATTCAAACCAGCCAATTCTATGCCTGCATCTCCTGCTCACCCATTCCTTCCTGCAGAAACCACAATGCAGGCACCTGCCCATGTCACTCTCTCCACCTTTCGACCCACCCCAGCGTCTTCTGCATGTCTCCCTGCCACAGCTGGCCTGTCATCTCTTGGGAACTGTGAGTAACAGAGCATCTTTTCAATAGCAGTCATCTCCTGATCTGTTGATTTCACCATAACTGAATAATAATAAAAATCTACACTCCAAAACAGAAACAATAGATTTGGTTCTACAGATAGAAATGCCCTATATGCCAGGCGCAATGGCTCACACCTGTCATCCCAGCACTTTGGGAGACCAAGGTAGGAGGATTGCTTGAGGCCAGGAATTCAAGACCAGCCTAGGCAACATAGCGAGATCTTGTCTCTCCAAAAAAAAAAATCAAGAAATTTTCCAGGTGTGATGGCGTGCACCTGTAGTCCCAGCCACTTGGAAGGCTGAAGAGGAAGGATCGCCTGAGCTCACGAGGTCGAGGCTGTGGTGAGCCGTGATTGTGCCACTGCACTCCAGCCTGGTTGACAGAGTGAGACCCTGATAAAGAAAGAAAGGAAGAGAGGGGGTGGGAAGGAAAGAGAAAAGGATTGAAATGTATTCATTCATTCATCCATCCACAAACATTTCTTGAGCACCCACTGTGAGCCAAGCACTCTGCCAGGCTCTGAAGACTGCTGCCCTGTGGCCATCCAAGTACCCCATGTTGCCCCATAGCTCTGAGCCTTCACTGGTGCTATTCCCAATGTTTTTTCTTCCGCTTTCTTGCTCGGCTACACCAAACCATCTTTCAAGCACAGCTCAAATGTCGCTTCCCCTGTTCCGCCTTTCACCAATGCTGGCTGACTTCCTGACCACACATTTCCTGATGCTTTCACTCTACCATCTGCATTCGGCAAGAGGGCTGTGGTGAGCCGGGTGTGATGCCAGGCACGTGAATACAGAGGTGAATTTCTGGGCATTCCTGGCCTCATGGGGCTCACAGTCTGGGAACAAAGATTACAAATGGCCAATTGCAGTAGAGTTTGCAGGTACCATTGTGGGACAGGGCCCCACATGACCTCAGCTCCCTCTCAGGTTTGCAATTCGCGGACAGAATGTCCTGAGGATGTGACATCTCAAAACCTGGAGGAAAGGTCCGGAGCACCTGGGCTGTGTCCTTGTCCCTCCCAGGACAGGATATCCTGCGCCACTGACCCTCAGCGAGGTAAGTGATGCCCAGGGTATATGAATCCAGGGTTGAGAGACCTGGGGGGGTCCCTCAGCCATGGTGTGACATGGGCACAGGCAGATGAGACCCCACCCTCCTGGGGCAGCTTTCCTGACTTGGGGGGCTGGTCATCATGGGTCCAGGCTTCTGTTTATCTGCACTGCCTGTTTGTGAGTGATAACTCTGCACTGCCCCAAAATAAGCCTCAGCCAGAAGCCTCCTTCTAGGATGTCTTTCGGCATTTAGAGTGTAATCAAAAGTAGTCCCAAGAAGAAAACGCAAGGTCTGAGTGGCAGATGGACCAGCATGACCAAGATTTCCAGGAGCAGATCGATGTGGATCTTACACAAACGTTCTAGAGGATACAAACAAACCGAGGAACCATTGCCCACATTATCTTATGGGGCTAGTCAATAGAAGACGGTTTCAAGTCATGTCACGAGCTCTTTGACACTTCTCCCATCAAAAGGTAGAGACAGCCAGGTGTGGTGGAACACACCTGTAATCCCAGCTACTTGGGAGTCTGAGGTAGGAAGATGATTTGAGCCCAGGTGTTTGAGGCCAGCCTGGGAAACATAGCAAGACCCTGTCCCTACAAAAAGAAAAAAAAAGGCAAAATCTATGTTTCTTTTCTTGGAGTCTGCTGTGACGTCCTCAACAAACAAGATGCAGCAGGAGAGATGCTATATGACTTTCAAGGCTGAGAGAGAAGAGACAGTGTAGCTTCTAGCAGTTTCTCTAGGGATACTCGCTCTGGAAGCTACAGGGGGATGTCCCTGCTGGAGAGACCAAAGGGGACAGAGATAGGAAGAGACACCCAAGAGTTCCAGCCTTCCAGCCCACTGTTTGAGTCTTCCCAGACAAGGAAGTCAGGCCACAGACAAGTGAGTGAGAAAGGCTTCCAGGCGATTCCAGCCACCTTTAACAGCACACACCCCAGAGATGCCAAGGAGAACTACCTAGTTGAGCCGCTTGGCCCCCAGAACCACAAGAGATAAATCACAGTTATGTTTTACCACTAAGTTTGGGATAGTTTGTTACGTACAATAAATACCCAGACCAGATTTGTAAGCAGCAAGAGATAACCAAAACAGTATCCTTGGTACCCGGACTAGACACAGACAGAAGCGAAAGGAACATGACAGTCTAATCCCACCCATGGACATAGATAGAAGCATCTAGACAAAATACTGGCGAACTGAATCCAGTCATGGATAACCAAAAACAACGCGCATAGCCAGGTTGTGTATCCCGGGAGTATAATACTAGAAGTTGATTAATGATACCTACCTCATTTGCGGAATAAAGGAGAGAGCCATAGGATCGTTTCAGCAGACACAGGGGAAAGTATTCAATAACACTTAACATCTATTCATGGTTTCTTTAAACAAAAATTTTCTCAGACTGGGAATGAGAGAGAACTTCCATAGCCTGACGATGGCAACCTCAAAGAATAAGGAGAAAAACTACCACGCGCGTTGTTCTTGGTGGTGAAATGTTGCAAATGTGCCCTTTAAGATGAAACACGAGAGAAGAATGTGCATTGTCAACACACCTGTTCTACTCGGGAAGAGACGGAAACAGAACAAAAGCTGTCATTCGCAGACGATTTAATGATTCACCTAGAAAACATGCCAAACAGCCTCCAAAAGTTTTAGAATCTGAGAGTTTATCAAAACTCTATAGAAAAACAATATTTACAAAGCCCGTGACATCTCTAAACACCAACACGTTAGAATATGTCATTTTTAAAGGTACCATTTACAACAGCAAGAAAATATAAAATAGATACATAGAATGATAAAACAAACATGGTAAAGTGTTACCATTTAGAAAATCTGTGCGGAGGGAATTCTTTGTACTACTTTTAGAATGTTTCTCGAAGTCTGAACATTTAAAATAAAAAAATTTTAAGTGTAAGAACTTATGTTCATCCAAAAAAAAAAAAACAACCCCTGAAGAGACTACAAAGACAAGCTTCAAATTGAAAATACATTTGCAACACATATAACTGACAAAGAATTCGTGTTCAGAAAGTATAAAGAACCACAAATCCTTAGCTGGGCATGGTGGCACGCGTCTGTAGTCCCAGTTAATTGGAAGACTGAGGTGGGAGGATTGCCTGAGTCCTGGAGGTTGAGGCTGTGGTGAGCTGTGATTGTGTCACTGCACTCCAGACTGGGTGACAGGAGACCCTGTCTTAAATATTTAAAAGAAAAGGAAGGGAGGGAGGAAAGGAGAGGAGAGGAAAGGAAAGGAAAGGAAAGGAAAAAGGAAGGGAAGGAAAGAAAGAAAGAAAGGAGGAAGGTAAGGAAGGAATGTTGAAAGGAAGGAAGGAAGGAAGAGAGGGAGGGAAGGAAGGAAGGAGAGAGAGAGAAAAAGAAAGAAAGAAGGAAAGAAAGAAAGAAAGAAAGAAAGAAAGAAAGAATCGCAAATACATAGGAAAAGGAAACCTCAAAAGAAAAACAAGCAAAAGGCTTGAACATGTATTTCATAGATCAGGAAGCAGGGATGACCCTTACATTTATGAGAAGATGCTTACACGTATTAGTGATTGGTGGATGCAAGAGCACCTTGTAATAAAACAACACCAGATTGGTGAAATTCACAGGTTGATTAATATCAAGATGGAGGACTGGAGAGTGACACAGGTCCTTGCCCACTGCGTGTGGGAGTTGAGGCTGGTGAGGTCCCTTGGTAAACACTTAGGCGTTCTCCAGCCGAGCACCCACGCTGAGTAGTTCCCGTGGGGGGCTTCACTCCGAAAAGCCCTCCCACGTGTGCGCCGGTGGGCGAGCACAGGGATGTCCCGGCAGCCCTGCTAGCAAAGCCAGGAACCATCCCCAGGTCCATCAGTAACAGAAGGAGATTAGATGGGACACATTCCTACCTTGGACAGCCGGGTAGCAGTAAAACAAAATAAGCCACAGCTACATGAATCAACTTGGATAAATCCCCAAAATACAATGTTCAAGAATCAAGTCACAGGAGAATATAATAGAATGTGTCATTGCCTTCTACAAAAACAGGCAAAACCAAGACATGGAGATAAATTGATGGTAAAAGAAAAAGGACAAGAAACCCAGACAAAAGGGTGACGACATTCCGTGTCCTAAGCTCAGGGTAAACACACGAGGATTTGTTTTGTCATTATCCTGCGAGCTGCACACACATACATACATAACACGCACTTCTATGTGTGATATGTTTCACGATACAGATCTAGGAACATTCAATGCCCACGACACCTGCCTTTGGAGTTGGGAGGGGACCTCGTTCTCTGCGTGGCCCGAGTGTCCGCAGGCGGGTCCTGGGAGAGCCAGCATGTATGTGCTTGCTGCAGGCCTTCCAGAAGCTTCTTGACTTCCAGGCTGTGAAACAGATAAGCACACCTACCCCACAGGATGGCTGATGGGCATTCGATGAGTCATTGCCACATAAAACGGCTTGTGCGTAAGGGACTTTCCACACATGTTGCCTTTTTAAAAGTGGCAACCCTAATAAAGTCACCAGAAATCTGTAAACACACTTTCAGATGTTTTTTCCCTAATTGCACTGACACCAGTCAACCCGTGGCTGTCCTAGAGAGCATGCACTCATTCTAGTGTTGTTGTGGGGGGAAGGATGGCTTCTATTCGGGGTGCTGTGACTCCTTCCAGGTGCCCCCGAGGTGTGCCGTTTCACACGGCACGGCGGCTGTGCTGAACGGAGCCCAACCTATCATTTTGACTTGGTTGTAAAAATACATACTGTGCACCTGGAAGTGTCTCTCTTTTTCAAGAGATAGCAGTAAGGATCCTCTGTGCTCCACATTCAAGGGGACTTTGCTTTTTCCAAATTTATAAAATTCCTCGGACACTTGAAAATTCGAGGCTGGGTGTGGTGGCTCTCACCTGTAATCCCAGCACTCTGGGAGGCTGAGACGGGAGGAGGATTGCTTGAGCCCAGGGGTTCAAGATCAACCTGGGCAACATGGAGAGGCGTTTTCATAAATAAACACATAATCAATTAAAAGAAAGATAAAGAAAATTTAAAAGATGCAGCCTGAGCTCCGATCACATCTGCCCTGGACAGGGAAGGTCCTTGGCTGGATCTGACCCTGGCAGGCTGGCTTCAGGAAGGTTATGATGAGAGGTCAGCAGGACTTGTCACCTGTTTGACTCCCCAACGAGACCAGGAGTGTATCTTACTCACTTCTGTATCGCCTCGTGCAGACCTGGCATACAGTAGGTGCTCAATCGTTTTCTGAAGCGAGATGAATTGCCTGAGAACAAATCTGATGGTCAGAGTCTGCAGGGGCACACAAGGAGCTATTCCAGGCCAGTAGCAGAGTACCTGGTGCTGTGAACGAATGAATCGCACAGATTACTGATTAAGTGTTTTGTTAAACAATTGGTTCGCTGGGGGCTGGGAACAGAAGAAGACTGGCAGCCAGAAATCAAACAAGGCGCCCGCGGGCTGCGACATGCCAAAAGGAATTCCCTGGACCGGGAGTCACAGGGGACGGGGGACATGAGGCTGACGTCTGGAGCCAGGGGTGTCTCCCCCTCCTCCCACCTGACTTTGCTCTTTTGGTCTTCAGTGGATGTCACCTTCCCTCGGTCAAGGAGGAGGCTTGTCGGCTCTTGTATGTTGTTCCATGCCCAGGAGCAGTTCATAGGCCCTGGGGCTTCCCCAGCACGAGACCCCCTTGACTTAGCAGGAGTTGGGGGGCTTTCACCCCTGCGCTCTCCCTGTGGCTGACCAGACACAGCTCAGCTGACATGTACTGGCTCATTACGTCTGGAGCCAATGAGGAACCCTACTTTCAGCCTGGAACGGAAGGAAGCCAGTGCTGGGTGGAAGGTGACGACTGAGTTCAACCACTCGGGGTGCACACCTAAAGCCGGGTGGGGCCAGCTCCCCCAGGCGTGGGAGAGGCAGGTTCCCGGATAAAAATTAGGGCAATTGGAGGGGAGGCTGGGCTGTCCAAGAGTCGTGTCCACTCCCGCAGAGGGAGGTGTCTCTGAGGTGAGGAATTTGGGGTGGAGAGGGTTGGGGAAATGGTCCTTGTCAGAGGGGGGACATGGCCACTGGAGCTCGGGGCCGGACCTGCTGCTTGACTTGGAGTAATGACTTCTCTTTGGTCTGAGCATTTCTCCTCTGTAAGAGGAAGGTCTGGGCTAGATAGTTCCAAAGCCCCTAACACCTTCCAGGACACCCGTTCTGGTTCCTGCCTGTCCCATGAGCAGGTGGGAGACAGAATAGATACAAACCCTAGGTCACACTGGCAGTGGTTCTTTTGCACAACAAATATGAACTAACTTCCTTCCTTCCTCCTTCCTTCCTTCCTTCCTTCCTTCCTTCCTTCCTTCCTTCCTTCCTTCCTTCCTTCCTTTCTTCCTTCCTTCCTTTCGAGTTGGAGTCTCACTCTGTCGCCCAAGCTGAAGTGCAGTGGTGTGCTCACGGCCACCCCAGCGTCAACCTGCTGGGCTCAAGTGATCCTTCCACTTCAGCCTTCCAAGTAGTCGGAACCACAGACACGTGCCACCACGCCCGGCTAATTTTTTTGATTTATTGTAGAGATAAGGTCTCACCAAGTTGCTCAGGCTGGTCTTGAACCCATGGGCTCAGGGAATCCTCTCACCTTGGTCTCCCAAAGTGCTGGGATTATAGGAGTGAGCCACCCTGTCCAGCAGAGCTTATTTCTTATAGCATGTGAGCCAGCAGTTAAACTGGGATTAGACTGTTGTGTGGCCCCTTTTTCTGATGTCTGATGGCGGTGGCATTCTTAGGCCTTGTTTGAAAATTTGGGGATTTCAAGGGTCTTTAAGTTCTTCTCAAAACTTCTGAGAATGCGACTTCTTCAAACTTGGCCAGCTGGGTAGAAAAGTTCTTATGTAGGAGAAGCTGTGAGTGAATTGGCTGAATTGACCTGATTCCTAGCAGGGTGGGGATGAGGTCTTCTCAGTTGTGGCTTCCTGGTGTCTGCTGCAGTGCTCAACATAGAATGAGCCATGCCAGTTGGTTGACAGATGTCTAATGAGCACCTATTAGGAGCTAGGCACTCTGCAGGACCCTGGGGGTACAGTGAAGCACAAGACGATGCCCTAGGAACTCTAGTCAGGCAGGAGACAGAAGAGTGTACAGACAGATGTGACAATGAGGAGTGGAAGAAAAGGCCCTCAGCCTGGTCTCGGAGAGTCAGAGAAAGCCCCGTGCCGCTGGTGTTGCTGGTGTCCAAGCAGACAGCTGACGCGGGACAAGAGCTACCCAGGAGAGAGGCTCCATCCGGCTGGAGCTCCCGGAGGGAGGTGCAGCCAGAGACAGAGCGTGAGGAGAGACAGAGATGGAGAGAGATAGAGACAGGGACGGGGAGGAGGCCGAGTCGGCCCACTAAGACAGGCCTGCGTATCATCATAAGGTGGCTCCTCCGGGGCAGCGGGCTGTGGGCTTGAAGCAGGGAGGAAGTACGCGTGCCTTGGTAAATGCCGGTGCATTTTGTGCATGGGATTGTCCTCGTCTGAAAGTACAGGGCTGGGTTAGATGTTCGCCAAGGCCCCCTCTGCTTGGGACGTTCAGCGCGGCTCTGAGTTCCTCTGCGATTCTGTCTGGCCTCGATTTTTGCCTCCTCTGCCTGGAGGTGTCACGGGGGCAGAGCCATGGAGTCAGCAGGCCGCATGGTCTCTCTCCCACGCTCTCCCTCTCTGTCTCTCTCTGTCGCTCTCCCTGCTCTGTCTCTCTCCCTCCCCTGCCCGTCCCTTCCTGTCTCTCTCTCGACCCCCATCTTTTCCTGTCTGTCTCTCTCCCTCCTTCCACCCTCTTTCT
>NW_007253073.1:524978-533307 GCF_000164805.1 Carlito syrichta
CCCTCCTCCCTCCCTCTTCCCTCTCACCCTCTGCTAGCTAGGCTAGACGGATGAACACATTCCATTACAGCGGGCGAGGGGGCGCCTTCGCGACCAGCCTCGCTCCAATCCATCATCAGCCGATTAACGGTGGCTGAAAGCCACTTATCGGAAGGGCTCCTGCCCTTGTCACTGTCACTGGCTGCAGATAAACATCGAATTTATGCTGAGTTTCCATATTTAGCTGCGTGTGAGTAACGGCTGATACTCTCATTACGTGACATTTGCACTTCAGAATGTAAAATGAGACCCAGGCTCTCCACACGCAGGTCCAGGCCATGGGGCTTTCCTGCCATTTCTTTTCAAAGAAAGGAAGCTTCAAAGTGGTTCTGTGGCACCCATCTCCTGGACTCTAAAAACAGTATCAACAGTAAGCTACTGAGGCCGGTGCCGTTGTATTTTGAAGAGGTCGGTGCCTCGAGTGAAAGCCTTATGTAAGACATGGATGGGGCGCATAAACCATCCTCATGGAAAAGTAGCATTCATGAGGACTGAGCATCAGCTAACAAGCACCTCTCGAGGGCTCAGTCAGGGAGGCTGCAAATTCTGGGCCTCCAGTTCTTTAAAAACAGAGATCAATTTGCTCTCATGAGAAGAAAGGACATGAACGTGATTTTAAGGTTAAATGACGAGGTGCTGGTGTTCATCATGTGATCACACCCATGCCTTTCCAATTCACCATGTTTCTTATATTCCCTCCTTTATTCTCGTTGGCGTGAATGTTTTTCTCTCTGTCCCTCAGCATGGCATCCGGAGCATGGTAGGTGCTCAGTAAATGGGGTTTGCATGAGTAAAAGAGTAAGTAACCATCACTTAATGTTTCCTGAATGCTTTCCACGTGCCAAGCACTGTGCTAACTATGCCACATGCATTCTCTTATTGAGTGATCACAAATAGCCTTGATCTGGGTTTTATTACTATTCAATTTTTTGTAATCCCGGCACTTTAGGAGGCTGAGGCAACGGATGGCTTGAGACCAGCCTGGGCCACACAGTAAGACTCCGTCTCTATTTTTTAAAATTCCCATTTTGGGCCAGGCAGGGTGGCTCACGTCTGTAATCTCAGCACTTTAGGAGGCAGAGGTGAGAGGATTGCTTGAGCTCTAAGATTCAAGACCAGCCTGGGCAACTTATTAAGACTGTCTCTGTAAAATAAATAAATAAATAATAACTAATATTAGTCAGGCATGGTGGCATGTGCCTGTAGTTCCAGCTACTTGGAAGACTGAGGCAGAAGGGTCATCTGAGTCCAGCAGGTCAAACTTGTGGTGGCCCTGAGCGTGCCCCTGGACTCCAGCCTGGGCGACAGTGTGAGAGACTCCAGCTAAAAAAAAAAAAAGACCATTTTGCAGATAAGGATACTGAGTCTTGGAGCGACTGAATAACTCAGTGTGGACACACGGTTAAGGGTGCCGTTGAGTGGCAAACCTAGATGAGAATTCAGTTTGGTTTGAGCACAGAGCCTGTCTGCTTAGCCACAATAGGACAATGAAGGCATTCATGCACTTGCTCCTTGGGACCCGTGAATGAGAGGAGAATGTTAAGCCCTTGAGGCATCAAAGTCCCTAAAAAGAGGAGACTCTAACAGGGCTTTGACCAGTATATGAGAAACGCCATTTGCCAACTCCGGCCATTTGCCAACTCCTCGCGTGACAAGGAAAGTACCGACCCGCCCTGTCCAATAAGAGGCAGCCCCGTGTGGCCACTTCACTTTCAATTTGCTGGAATTCACTACAATGAAAAGTTCACATCCCCAGCCACAGGTCATTGCTCACACGCTCAGATGCGCATGGCCAGCAGCTCCCACGTAGGACAGGGCAGACATGGGACGTCCCTTCGTCGTGGGGAGCCTGCTGGCAGTGTCAGGTGACAGCACATGGACAAGGTCTGAATGGCACCCAGATCCCGCCCTCTGGCCATCCCGTGTCTACAAGGGAACCGGCATGTGAATTAGTAGCTATCACCCAGGAGGATCATGAGAGTAGATGGGGAGGTTCTGAGCACACCAGGTAGGGACACAGAAACAGGAGGGCCTTGCAGAGGGACAGCCACCTGTCCTGAGTCTCGAGGGACAGCAGGAAAGAGTGGGCTCTCAGGTGGGCGGGAGAGTGTCAGCGGAGGGAACTGGGAACCGAAAGGCCCCAGTTGGGGGGAAGAGGGTGACCTGGCGTCTGAACATCGTGGAGAGGGAGGAGAGGGATGCCAGGAAGAGGCAGCCGGGTCCAGGAGGGGACAGAAGTCAGGAACAGCCTCCAAGAGAGGGCCAAGGGCAATGGCAGGATGAAGGGACCAGAGAAGGTTCTAGGGCTGGATCCCACGTCTCGGAAGGCTGCAGACTCTCGGCTCAGGTCAGCTTTGTGATTCTCTCTCATTCCTGGAGTGGCTCTAAGAAGGAGTCCTAAGAAGACCCCAGAGAAATGTGTGTGAGTGAGTGTGAGTGAAAACGTGTGAGTGTGAGTGTGTGTGAATGACTGTAAGAACGTAGCGTGAGTGTGTGAGAGTGCAAGTGTGTTGTGTGTGTGAGCGTGTGAATGATTGTGTGTGAGTGTGAGTGTGAATGTGTGAGTCAGTGTGAACATGTGAGTGTGTGTATACATGTATGAGTGTCTGTGAATCAGTGTGAGTGTGGAAACGTGAGTGTGTGAGTGACTGTGAGTGTGAATGTATGAGTGTATATGTGTGTGTGCGTGTGGGTGAACATGTGTGAGTGTGAGTGTGAGTGTGAGCATGTGTGTGCATGAGCGTGTGTGAGCGTGTGAGTGTGTGTGCATGTGAATTGTGTGAGTGAAAGCGTGAGTGTGCGTGAATGAGGGTGTCAGTGTGAGTGTGCTTGAGAGTATGTGAATGTGATTGTGTGCACGTGAGTGTGAGCATGAGTGTGAATGCGTGTGATTATGTGAATGTATGTGCATGTGTGTTAGTCAGTGTATGAGTGAGAGGGCATGAGTTTGTGAGTGTGTGAGTGACTGTGAGTGTGTGAGCATGTGTGCGTGAGCGTGTTGAGACAGACAGAGCTATCGCCTCAGATGCTCTCTGAGTGCCTTTCTGGGTCACTTGAGTTGCCCCGAGCCTCTCTCTTGTCCTCCAAGCCCGGTGCTCACAAAGGCCCTGTGCCTCTGACTCCTTGCAAGTGCCTGAGAATCCAAATCCAGGCATTGCGTGTGTGCTCACCACTTGGGTGTGACCCTCGTTGGAACCCTGGCGCCCACTCACCTTCACACTGATCGCCTGGGTGGGCCATGGGAGCCACTTTGCAGCTTATTATGTGTCTTCAAACAATTTTATCTACATTTCTGACATTTTCAAGATTTGTTCCTACTTTGTTGATTTTTCCAATTTTAAATGGGCTTTTCTGCCAACCACTCCTGCTCTGAATTGCATATAATACTGAAAAGAAAGAAATAAGCAAATCAACTGTAGCAAATGCAGTCATCAATTACAATGGACTACAGAGTTGCATGTATTTCATGAAGTTGTAACAAGTAAACAAATAATGGAAAATAAAAATCTTTGACAAATGTAAAAAAAAAGTTATAAAATATATGAAACTGTATCCAAAAGAGCAAAGCAGAGGTTAAAATAAGGTGGAAACAAATTGGAAATGAACAAAACCTTCAAATAGCCCTCTGAAATGTCTAGATCTTTTTTGCATTATTCCTTTAATGTTTTACTTCTTAATTTTCATAATATCAAAAGCAGTACTCACAATTATGAAAAATCAGAAAGTAATACTAAAACTCTGGTTAAAGTATTCATGTCACGCAGAACCATCACCTGTGTTAACTCCATCACATTCATCCATCCGAATACATTCTGGATGTGTCCATATAAGGTATGTTTTAGTTCAATCATCTCTGACATGTGCTACCTTCTGTGCCTTATTTAACAATCCTCAGTTTCAGTGCATTCAAGTTGTGTATTACAAGAAGTGCAAAGATGAAATGCACAAATTAAAATACACTTAAAAGTAGAAAAATGAAAAAATGGCTAAAATATATAAAACCATACCAATGATCGCAAAACCCTCCCATTGTGCACCAAAATTGTCTATATATTTTTTTAATGTATGAAATCCAATGTCTGTAGAAGTTACTTTCATCCAAATAATTGATTCACCTAAATGGTCATCTCAGCCCTCCTGGTTTTAACCAATATTTTTTAAAACTAAGTTACTTGATATAACTTAACATAACTCTCAACTTAGAATAACACCAACCGTGAAGCTGAGCTCTGGTGAAACTGATCTCCCTAGCTGACACTAGCTGCTGGGTGACAGAGCAACTGGCACATAAAATTCGTGCCATGGTAGTTTTTCATAACCAGGAAATAGCCTTATTTCTCATCCAGCCCAGGAAGACATAAATAGCTTGAAGAAACTTTGGTTTGGTTTTTTTAATTCTTCAAATCAGAAGGGTAAAGGTAGGAGACTCCTGAGAGGTTTTTTAAAAATATCAGTCATTGAAAGAGACTTTGGAGAGAACAGGAATCACACATCTGTGATGTTTGTGCTGGCTCTCCACCTTCCTTGCCCTGAGCCGACATCACTAATCAATTGCAGCACTCATTCTCCCTCATTCTTGTCTTAGGCCGTTTTCCCGTTTGCTGGTTCCCTCTCCACCTGGCTCTCTTGCTGTTATCGTCACACCAAAATCATTTCTGTCCTAGGATCTTGGTACTCATTCTCTCCCCTGCCTTGAAAGCCCTTCTGAGGGTCTTTGACTTGACTGCTGTCTTCTTGGCATCTGCCTTTCAGGGAAAATGTCTTCCTCTCTAATGGTGCCCCCTACATCCAGACACTTTGTATTTTGTCCTTCCACTTTATTTTCTTAATAGCAAGCATCACTGTCTGAGCTGTATTATAGTATTATGTCTGCATTTGCTTGTTTGCTTCTTGGCTTATCATCTGTCTCTCTACACTAGTATTCAGGCTCCTTGTTCATGAGAAACCTTCTGTCCCCAGCTTGATTGCCATCACTAGAATGTTCCTGGTGCCTAGCAGAGCTCACTACATATATATATATATTCCAGAATTATCTTTTGGAGGGTGGGCCCCTTGTAGTGCAAGCTTCCCCCACTAGGTCAGTGTTCTAGGAACCCATCGGCATCCGTGGACCAGCTAGCATTGTTGTGAGAGGCTGCCTTCAGCTTCAGTGAATCTTTTTTTTTGAGATTCTTTCAACGCGTTTGCCCATTTCATGATGGGTGATTTACAAGCGCACCCGCCCACGCCGTGTTGAGTGTCTAGCAGTTTCTAACCAAAAATGGCAGGATCCCCATGCCCCACCCTCCCTATTCACCTGATCTTGCCCCAAGCGAATCTTTTTTTTTTTCATTTCCATGGATGAAAAAAGTGCTCAAAGAGAAACATTTCCCCAGTGTGGAAGAGGTGAAACAAAAAACTGCAGAAGTACTAAAAGCCATCCAAACTGATGGACTCAGAAATGGTTTTGGGCAGTGAGAAAAGCATCTCGACAGGTGTATGACATCAAACGGAGAGGACTTTGAAGGTGACTCAAGTTTAAATATGGACGAATAAAAATGCAATATTTTATAAATAAATTGTGGCTTGGGGGGCCCTCTTGTATGTATGTGCCTATATGATAATATATATATATATACACATATAAAACACACATATATACATAATGAATTATTTATATACAAATGAATGGATGAATTCAGCAACAGCTGTAATAAAGTCATCAGCCAAGATAACAGCAACAACAACAGTAACAGTAGCAGTTTTGGGAAAAGGGCAGCCCTGTTGAAATGAGGCCCCATTACATGCCAGGCCTAGGCCGAGTGCTTCAAATGCAGTGTCTCAAGTGTTTCTCACAGCATTCCTATCAAACAGTCTCTTATAAACCCCATTTTACAGATGAAGTCTCTGAGGTCAGAGAGAAGAAACTCACCCAAACTGCACAGCTACTGAGTGGGTGTGGGGAAGGGAACCCAAACCTCAGGGAGTCTGTCTCCTGAGTGCCTAACCTCCTCATGACACGGCCTCCTCTTTTCCTTTCTGGACTCTGCCTCTCAGATCACAATCTTGACAGAATGAAGCCCGAGAGACAAGCCAGCTTGCCCAGGACCACGCCATGGAAGTGTGTCGCGGAAGTTCAAGCCCAAGTCTGAAGTCCCAGAGTCTCGGTGATCGAGTCTGGAGACCCTGAGTCTTAGTTCTTGAGTCTGACGTCTCGGAGTCACGGTCTTCAGGTCTGACATCTCAGCATCTCAGTTCTCGAGTCTGATGTCTTGGGGTCTCAGTTCCCGGGTCTGAAGACCCCGAGTCTTGATTCTCGAGTCAGAGGTCCAGGGTCTTCCGATTCTGCCTACAGGTCACGACCCCTGGCTCTGCTGCCTCTTGCTAAATATGGAGGTACTATGTCTGGGCTGACCTGTCCACCAAGTGTCCTGTCCTGGCTCGGAGCCCTCTGAGAATGGGGCCTGACATGTGACCCACCAACATTTGATGAACACCTGGAGGCTCAGTCACGAATTCCAATGCTTCTTGTGGTCACGGCTTCCATGGTACATAGTATGGGGAGCTGTTTCTCACCAAAACGTGCTGGGATGTTCCAGTCTGATGACAGATGACTATTATTCAAATCAAAGGACACAGGATGACTCCCTACCTCAGAGAGATTTTTAACCACGTGCCTGGATAACAGCACAGACCCTGGCGTGGGCAGTCAGGTGATGCAAATTCTGCAAAGGCTGCGGGAGAGACTCCCTCCCTTCGAGGGGATTTATTAGCCTCTGTCCCCGCATCCCCCACAAGCCCATTTCTGCTGCATTTCGGTTGAATGCTGAATCCAATCTGCAGTATAAATACAACAGCTGAATTAAAGCTGGTGAAGAAGTGGTGGGGTTTTAGGTTTTTTTTGTTTTTTTGTTTTTAATAGCAAAGCTTAAGTGCCTGAGCAAATTGCAGCCCAGCCAGCCAGAGCAGCAATGAGCCATCCCTATTGTAAATAAACACACGTGCGGCCCATGGACAGCCAGGGGCATTGGAGACACGTCCTGCGATTCATCAGAGCCTTTAAAAGACACAGCTAGAAGGGTTCTTTGCGTGACCTCAACACCTAGAACACGGGCAGCTACATAAATGCTGAACTGAGCCAGGCACGGTGGCTCATGCCTGTCATCCCAGCACTTTGGGAGGCCGAGGGGGGCAGATTGTTTGAGCCCAGGAGTTTGAGACCAGCCTGGGCAGCAGAGCAAGACTGTGTCTACAAAAAAATTTAAAAATTAGCCAGGTGTGGTGGTATGCCTGTAGTCCCAAGTACTCAGAAGGCTGAGGCAGGAGGATTGCTGGAGTCCAGGCAGTTGAGACTGCCGTGAGCCGTGATTGTCATGATCATGCCACTGCACTCCAACTTGGGTGACAGAGTGAGACCCCAACCCCCCCAAAAATATGCTGAATTGATCCATGGTGGATGCTGCAATAAATATTTGCCAAATGAATAGATGATGAAGAAATGGGTCTGGTGTTTTAGAGATGTCTTCCACAGTGGCCTGCTTACCTGACACGAGCAATCACATGATTCCAGTGGAGGGCTAGGAGAGCTCACCCTTCTCCCTTATTGACGGTGAAAATGCCTGTTTGAGGTTCAAGTCCTTAGAGCAGAGTGCTAGCCAGTACCCTGAAAGAGATGCGCTTTTTAATGACCTGTCGTTCCTGCCTAGGCTGGTGCTCATCTTCCCATCTTTAGGTTACACCTTCCTTGTTCTCTCTCATGAACTCCCCCCTCCCATTTTCAGTCAGTTTTAATCTAGAGGAAGAGGACTTCCTGTCCAGCCCTAGGGAAAACCAGGGGACTCAGCCTAGGCCAAATGGAGTATGATATCTCTGTGGCTACAGCCACGTAACTCAAACGAGGTCAATCAGAACCAGGGAGGTTGAGTCCTGGAATTTTGCTGGAAGTGGTGGGAAAGAGGTCAGCTTTTTGCATTGGAGTTGTTGGGAAGACGGAGTCAAGTTGGAGTGTGTGGCGTCAACATATGAGCAAAACAGCAGAATTGAGTCGGTGGAGAGTAAAACAAAACCAAAGGATGGGGAGGAGGAAACCAAGACCCTGAATCCCAACTGTGCCTGAATGCTGGGGTTTTTTGTTTTGTTTTTTTTGAGTTGGAGTCTTACTCAGTTGCCCAGACTGGAGTGCAGTGGCTGCTCCCGGCCACCGCAGCCTCGCCTGCTGGGCTCTGGCGATCCTTCCACCTCAGCCTTCTGAGTAGCCGGAATTACAGGCATGCGCTACCATGCCCGGCTGATTTTTTGATTTACTGTAGAG
>NW_007253073.1:533327-540449 GCF_000164805.1 Carlito syrichta
TTACTGTAGAGATGAGGTCTCGCTGCCCAGGCGGGTCTCGAACCTGTGGGCTCAGGCAATTGGAGTTTTTATTAGATGAGTCAGTAAATGAATCTTTTTTGCTTATGTGTGCTTGAGTTAGGGTTTTAGTATTATTTACACATACTACTCAAATAAATCCTTTTTGACAGTTACTTCAAACACTACCACAAATGTTTGATGTTGAAAAATCCCATTCTGGTGATCCCCTATCATGTAGTGTCTTGGTAAATACAACAATCTAGGAAAAAGAAGAAACTTAGCATCGTGGCACCAGAAGGGGCCTTGAAAGCAGTAAGTCCACCCCCTTTACCAACATAATAATTTCTACTTTGCTTTAAGAGCTATAAAATATTAATGCTTTCTGACCCAGTAATTCCAGTTCTGGAAATCTAGCCTAAGAAAGTACTCTCAAATAATAAGCAAGCTGGATACTCATAGATATTTATTATAGCACTATTTATAATGACAAAATCAGAAACAACCTCAGTGTCTAATAATATGGAAATGGTTGGATAAGTGTTGACAAAAAAGAATTACATGATTACAAAAACTATTTGTATTAAAAGTTTTCAATAACATGTTAACACCATGTTAATTGGGAAAAAGCAATAAAATATTGTATGTGCTGTGCAATCACACAATGTTGCAAGAAATCCATAATCACCTGACTGTCTTTAGGTGATGGAATGGTTGATGGGTGATTTTCTTCTCTTCTTTCTGCTTATTTATTTTCTGTAACCAACAGATACTGTTTTGTAGAGGAAAGCATGATACTACATTTTTAAAGCAACCCTCCCCGCCAGCTCCTGGACTGGGGCCAGCCAGCCTCTGCTTGGACAGGTCTGGTCTCTTCCTTCAGACCATGAAACTAGTGGCTGCTCGTGGAAGACCAGTGAGTGGTACAGTCATAACCCCTCATGCAACTGTATTACAGTCATGTATCAGTCGCTCCGTGAGCTTAAAATGAGACTGCACTGAAAGCTCTTACCCCTGATCGGCACTTATCTCCCTGGGGGCTTAGCAGTGACAGCAACTGTTGAGGGTGTCATTTCATCATCAGTGAGGAATGTTCAAGGCAAAGCTTAAATGTGTATTCCTCAAAATAACACACTTCCGGGAATTCTGTCCTGCAAAGGCACTCATGAATCTTCCAGTCAGAAGTGAGAGGCAGTCCCCAGAGTAGTTCCTCTTCTTGAACGAACCAGTGGACAAGGCACTGAAGGGCCCCAGAGTTTGATCTTTTCCTGGACCAAGAGAATGAGTTCAGGAAGATAATCAGCATGCCAGAGAAGGAGAGGCTGAGATTCACGTCGATTAACTCAGTGGGCTTGGCGATGCCCGCTATTAGCTGATCTGGGCAAAAGAGAGGGTTTCGGCATCATGAATGTCCGTTGGGGTCAGAGCAGACACAGGCCTCTCCAAATGACAATCTTCCAATCACTCTGAGCCCAGGGGAACATCGCTGGGCTACCCCTGGATATCAGGTGCATCCTGGGTCCCCTTGCTGGATTAATATACTGATGAGACATAAACAGGGCAATTCTTTGTGGAATTATCTGGACAAGATCTCCAAGCAGGAACAAAAGTAAAATGAATATTTGTCCCAGAAAAGAGCAAGTCCAGGGGCAGGGGCGAGGGGAGACTTACTCCCTCACGCTTGTGCACCTGCCCGGGACTAAATGGAGAGACGGCGGCATCTCTACAGAGCCGTGGATGCAGCAGAACCCTGGGAGCAGTTGTCCCTCGGGGGCCCAGAGATGTCACCTCCAAGTTGTCACAAAGAGACCAGGGAGTCTGGGGACAAGGAGGATGAGACTGGAACCTTCCTCCTGCAGCACGGCTCTCTGGCCCTGGATGTGAGTTGAAGACTCGGGCCTCCTCTGGACGGCTCTCTCCTGGTGGTTTTGTAGGACCTCTGATCCTTGAAATGGAAGGAAGATGGCCAGAGCCGAGGTCCACGTGGCAAGTGGCGCCTTCTATGTCAAAACGCCTCTGTTCCTTCCAGAGTCTGCTCCCTCTGCTGGGACCCTGCCGTGCTGGTGGGGAGAAGCTGGTGAGGGAGATGGCTGGGGCTGTCACAGCCTGTGCCACAATCGCTGTCCCTCCCGCATGCCCAGGTGTCACGTGTGCAAAAGAGGGGTTGGATTCAGGGGGGCGAGAAACGTCCCCAGAGCACTGAGCAGCCTCCCCCGCAAGGGTGCTGGGAAGGGCGATCATGTAACCATTCACCCATCAGAGGGAAAGACTCCCCCCACGGCTCCCACACCCTCATTAATGGCACTGGCAGCCCTATTAAAATACAAGTCTGATTTGTGCTTAATGATCTTGAAAGTAAAGTAATTGCTTGAGTATTACCATCCGAATGTTCTCAGAAGTGCAGATAATATCTACAATAGGATTGTCCTTCTGTGGGGTGGCCAGGCAGCACCCCCACCCTGTGGGCTGAGCTGGAAAGTGGCCCCACAATTGGCTTACGGGTCTTGACCTCTGTGGTGAGCTCCCTTTCATCTATTTCCTGTCGAGAGACCCCTGGGTAACGCCCTGCCCCTGTCTCCAAGGGAGATGTGGAGAGAGACCGCTTCATGGCACAAGTCAGAGCGTGACCAAGTTGCTCCTGGGAACAGGGCAGAAGGCGGTTGTGTTGGGTCCATATTTCAGGAATTTGGAGGAGGCAGGTGTCCCGTCCCAGGGAGAAGGGAGAAACCAAATACATAAACAAGGGTGAGAAGAGACCAGAGAAAGTTGTGCCCCAGATCGACAGAACTGGAAGCCACAGTGAGGGACTGACTCAGTGTTCTATCCACAGGCACATACAAGACAGAACCCCCGCTCACAGATTTATGAAGCCGACCCCGCTGTCACAAGAAATACACAGCTCCCTGCGTGGAGACCAGGCAGCAATGCGTGGGGGTCAAGGGCACACACCCTGGGGAGAGTTCCTAGTTCACATCCCAGCCTGGCCCTTCAGAGCTGCATGGCCTTGGGAGAGAGTAACTCTTTTCTGAACTTCAGTGTCCTTGCATCGTCAATGGGCATGGAAACTGTGCTCATCACTGGAGTCCAGGAAGATACTGGAAGCAAAGGGCTTGGCCCAGCACCCGGCAAAGGGCAATATCAGAAAAGGTGGGCTCGTCAGCACCCGGCTCTCCTTGAGTATGAGACTGACGTGGGCATACTTTGCACACTCGGTGTTCATTGCACCCGCATCTTCTGACTGCAGACTCAGTACTCAGTGCTCCTGTGTCCAGGAGGATGTAGAAACCACCACAATTCCGCCCATTTTCCAGATGAAGAACCTATAGAGAGCTTGTAAAGGTCATAGGCCCTGGGCAGCCCTCATATGGGAGGAGGGGGCTTGGTCTATCCCCAAATTTAGAGCTACAGTTGGTGAGTCATGGTGACCTCACATTTTACCTGGAACATTCTTTTCTCCATAACTGTTCCTAAACCTGGAGACTTAGCATGTACACGAGCCGTAAGACTTTATTGCAAAGGAGACCTTTGGAATCAAGGGTCCCATCAGGCCCTTTTTACAGATGAGGAAACTGGCCCAGAGAGGCTAAGTGACTTGCCCGAGATGCACAGCTGGTTTTCTGACTCAGGGTCCCAGTTTTTCAATTAACATTAGAGAAATGCCGTGTCTATTGCAATTATATAAGACTGAACCCACATAAGAAGGAGTTATTCTGTAATGTGTTTACTGAGGAGAAATAGTGGTTCTCACAAAGTTACCACAGGCCTTAGGGAATGAAAGTTTCATGCTACCGGACTCTGGAACCAGTCTTTGTGGCGATGGCTACCTCTGGGTCCCTTCAGAGAGAGGTTGAGAAATGCATTCCACACCAGAGCCTAATGTTGGAGCCATGGACATTTGATGTCTTTGACACTGCTCCCTCTTAAATCTAGGCAGGCTTGTGGCTGCTTTGACCAACAGAGTATGGCCAAAGTGATACTGCATGACTTCTGAAGCTAGGTCATAAAAGTCATGTGACACTGTATCGATGGTCCAAGAAGTTTGAGTGGAGAGGCTCAGTGTAGACTCTGGTCCCTAGACCCCACAGAGCCCACCCTTGAAGCCATCCTTGGCAAGGCACGGACATGCGGGTGAAGCCTCCAAACTTCCCTGAGACCCTGAGATCAGCTTGTTCACTGCTGAATACCCAAGGGATGCCCGTGTGAGCCACATGGGGCAGATGAATCACCATGCTGAGCCCTGCCCCAATTCTGACCACGTTGTTACTTTAGGCCATCACAGGTTGGGCTTGTGTGTGACACAGCACTGGATAGCTGGAACAGACACCTCTGGAAAACAGACCTGGTTCAGTATGAGAGCAGAGGGTGTCACATGAACAACTTCAGTGTGCAAGACAGACAAAAATAAAACCCACAACCCAAATAGCACAATCCCTTCATTTTCTCCTTTGACCTTTTGAATGCCATCAATTTAAACTGATTTTCCGAGTTGTTTGAAAATACTCCCTTTGTGCTCAGAGTCCTGCTGTTAGAAAAGTTTGTTTCTCTACTGCAAGTCTCAGGCAGGTCTTGCCTTCTCCGGAAAAGTGCCCCCTGTCCTTCCTATCTTCCATCAGTTTCTTCCCTTCCTCTCTCTCACCCCCTCCACAAACCCTACTTACAAAGCTTATAAACATATGCTCCCTAAAAGTTAAGACAAAAATGTACTAAAAAAGTCAACATTAATGAACAACAACAACGAAGAGATGAATGAACAAACATACAGTATCCAGAGACTTGAGCACGAGACCTTGGCTGAGCTCACCCTGCCTTGGTGTCCTCAACTGTAAAATGAGAGGACTGTCCCTTGATCCCTGGTGGGTCTCCCGGCATCAACATCCCAAGTTTCCAAAGAGCACAAAGGACGTGTAAGTGGCAACATGCTCATTTGATGGATCACAGCTCCTTGCCAGGCACGGTGGCTCACGCCTGTCATCCCAGCACTCTGGGAGGCCAAGGCGAGAGGACTGCTTGAGCCCAGGAGTTTGAGACCAGCCTGGCCAACGTAGCGAGACCCTGTCTCTACAAAATTCAAAAAGTTAGCTGGGCATGGTGGCACATGCCTACAGTCCCAGCCACTTGGGAGACTGAGGTGGGAGGATTGCTTGAACCCAGGAGTTGGAGGTGGCTGTAGTGAGCCATGACCATGCCACTGCACTCCAGCCTGGGCAAGAGAGTGACTCCCACTCAAAAAATAAAAATAAAAAATGAATAGATCACAGCTCCACAAGGGCAGAGTATTCTTACCCTCTATCATAACTAAGTGTCCAGTACTTGAAAAATAGCATTATTAAAAAATAAAAGCGATGTCGGTAGCGACAGGAAGCCAACACGGAGCACGCTTCCAGACATTGTTCTTGGGCTGTAAGTGCCTTCCTCTTGCTCAGTTCTCAGAACAGCCTTGGGAGGTTGCCCCGTTCTGCAGACAAGACTATCGAGGCTTAGAGTGTTATGTCAGAGACCCAAGGCACAGAGACAGTCAGCCATGGAACCAAGAGTGGAGGCCAGTGAGTCTGAATGGAAGGCCCATCTCTTGGCCATGACATTGGTGGAAAGAAGGGCAAGAAGGAAGGAATGATGGCGTCTCCCAGCCTAGGGATGTTCGCTCTGGATGCAAGAGAGGCCCACAGACAGCAGAGGAAACTCAGACCAAGGCCTCGCGTCGTCTCCTGCTGCCTTCTCCCAAGACTCCGCCCTTCCTCTCCCGCTGGCCCTGCTCCCAGGCCTCAGGTGACTTCCTCCCGGACACCTCTGGCCCCAGGGGCAGGTACTTGGCTCCCATCTAATCCTCTCCTAGAGGAAGGGATGTAGCTCTGGGCTCCTGCCAAGGTGGGGCAGGGGTGTCAGTCAAGCTCAAGGTTTTGCGTCAGAGGAACCATCATTTGAGATGGTCTCTGGAAAAGTCCCTCAGGGAGGAGCTGCTAGTCCAAGTCTGTTAACATGAAAAGAATCTGAACTGCGTTTGGGGAAGCAATTGCTCAGGGCCAGTGAAGGGGAGCTGGCCTGGCGTGCTCAGGACTCTGTCTGGGAAGCCAGTAGAGGCTGCTCCAATGTGATTTCCCACATAGACCCCAGCAGGCAGCATTCTCCTCGGGCCTCCTGGTCTCTGGGAACCTTCTTAGGGACATCAGGGCTGTCTGTTACCACAGCACAACTTAGCAAAGCAAGGTCACCCTCCTGGAGTGAAAACAGAGGCCGGGTGCAATGGCTCATGCCTATAATCCCAGCACTTTGGGAGGGCGAGGTGAGAGGACTACCTGAGCCCGGGGGTTTGAAACCAGCCGGGGCAACTTGGGGAGACCTCAACTCTACAATAAATCAAAAAAATAAAATTAGCTGGGCATGGTGGCATGTGCCTGTAGTTCCAGCTACTTGGAAGGTTGAGGCAGAAGGATCACCTGAGTCCAGCATGTCGAGGCTATGGTGGCCATGAGTATGCCACTGCACTCCAGTCTGGGTGACACAGCGAGAGTCCAACTCAAAAAAAAAAAAAGAAAGAAAAGAAAACAGCACTGACCTGGGCCTCCCACCGATGGTGAGTCTGCTTTCTCCTTGAAGGAGACGCCTTCTTTTCCTGGATTGTTCACAAAGTGGTGCCAGGAAGCCCCTCAGCCAATATCTGGCAATGAAGGATGTGCAAGAGACTCTTGGCAACCCACTGAGACCTTCCTATGTGTGCAAGGTCTCTCATGACCCTGGCCATGACCTGGTGAGAGGCGGTGGACAGGTGATCCTGTTGTATAGTGAGAACAAGCGATGAAGTCACCCTCCCACAGGACATGGTTCTTCCACTGGACAACCAAACTGGTTCCCGGGTCCGGTGCTGCATACACCATCTCCCCTCCTTCAAGTCACCCAGAGGGTGGGGACACCACAGCCCTACCGAGGACCTGTGTTCAAGTGTCATGAGAGGCTGCCAGAAATGTTCTCCTAGCCCACTAAAGTCAGGCAGGGTTTTGGACGGTGAGGTGTTCCCACTGCACTCACTCAGGTGCACTTGAACACAACATGCTCTACAAATGTGTGTCAGTTTTTTTGATTTTTTTTTTTGAGTTGGAGTCTCACTCTGTCACCCAGACTGGAGTGCAG
>NW_007253073.1:540505-575103 GCF_000164805.1 Carlito syrichta
CACTCACCTCAGCCTCCCAAAGGCACGGGATTACAGGCTGAGCCACCGAGCCCGGCGTGTGTCAGTTTTAAGCTTTCTGGAAAAGGCTATTGCATTTTGAAGGATTTTACCTGCAAAAATCAATTGATTGAGACCTTGACAGATATTTTGCTTAGAACAAATACGAGCCATTATGCACTCGGTGAAACTTAAATCATACACACACAGCAAGACTTGGGCAGGGATGGTTCTGACCAAACTTCTGACCAATCAGACTTGACCTGGTGGAACCAATCAGCACTCAGCCGTCCTCATTGCAGCCAATCAGAATTTGGCCATCCTCAGTGCAATCAGAACTCAGCCTTCCTCAGTGCAGCCATTCGGAGTTCAACCATCCTCAGTGCAGCCAATCAGAGCTCTGCTGTCCTCAGTGTGGCAAATCAGAGCTCAGCCGTCCTCTGGGCAGATCCACAGACAACACACCTCACCATAGGAAACCATGATGGACTTGGGTTAGTAACCACATAGAAAATGACAAGGGACACATATTTATGTAAGAAATACACTTGTGGTGGTACGATCAATACATTTGTACTAATAATTGCTATAAAATAATTGATGACTAATTAACTGCTCAATCCTACCCATGACAAAGGCAGACGTTGAATCCGGTTATGTAAAAAGGCAAGAGCAGGGGCCCCAGAGGGAGCACTTTGCCTTGTGGTGGCCTGGGCTTCCTAAAGGCCTCGCCAAGTTCTGAGCGCTGGGATCCTTGGACCCTCAGGAGATAAGACTCTACCTGAAACCCCAACATCACTCTCTACCACAATTGACTGTCAGTTAAATGTCCAGACCAGGACCATTGCCCAGCCAATTCAATTAATGCACATGTGTATCAGTTGACTCTTATGGACCTAGGGTAAACTGGGTGCTCAGATATCTACACACAAGAAGTGGGGAGTAACACCACCTGCAACCCCATCACCGAGATTGCTTGTGTCCCCCCAAAGCCTTGTCAGTGAGTGTGCACTCACGGGTTCCACACATTCACACTTTGCCTCTTCCGGTATCTACAGATTTCCCCCCAGGGAGGGTCACTCCAGACAGTAGGTGACAGCCTCATTCTCAGCTTTGGTGTTTCAAAAGCCAATGCCTTTTTATTATTATTTTATTATTTTTTGTTGGAACACTCTTGTTTTATTTGGGGTACTTTATTTTTTATTTTAACAACTTTAAGGGTTATGAATCTTTTTTCTTTTTTTGAGTCAGGGTCTCTGTCTCCAAAGCTGGAAAGCAGTAGCATGATCATGGCTCACTGCATCCTCGACCTCCTCAGCTCAGGTGATCCTCCCTCCTCAGCCTCCTGGTAGCTGAGACTACAGGTGTGTGCTACTATGTCTGGCTAGTCTTTAATTTTTTTATTTTTTGTAAAGATGAGGTCTTGCTATGTTGCTCAGGTTGGTCCTGAACTCCTGGTCTCAAGCAATCCTCCTGCCTCAGCCTCCCAAAGTGCTGGGATTACAGACATGAGCATGGCACCCAGATGCAAATGATTTTGGGTTACATGGATGCACTGCGTAATGGCAAAGAAGTCTGGCTTCAAGTGTACCTGTCTCCTCCATTGGTACACATTGTATCTGATAGGTTATTTTTTCATCCCTCTGTCCCTCCCATTCTCCCCATTCTGAGTCTCCAATGTCCTTTATGCCATTCTCTATGCCTCTGCACACCATAAACTTAGCTTCCCCTTATAAGTGAGAACATGCAGTATTTGGTTAGTCAAAGAACAAACAATAACAGTGCCCACCCCAATGCCAAGGTTGTGATTTCAAATTGTCATTTCCCAGTGAGAAGATCTGTAGAGAAATTGATATGTTTGAAATTTTATATAAAAAAAGAAAAAATCTAGGACCTGGAAAAAAATCTAGGTCCTGATGGATTAAGTATATAAAATGTATAGCATAAAGAGTACATTTTGAAGGTTGAATATGGAGGCTCATGCTTGTAATCCTGGCACTTTGAAAGGCTGAGGTGAGAGGATTGCTTGAGCCCAGGAGTTCAAGACCAACCTAGGCAACGTAGCAAGACCCCATCTCTCTGAAGAAAAAAAATTAAAAAGTTAGCTGGGCGTGGTGGCACACACCTGTAATCCCAGCAACTCAGGAGGCTGAAGTGGAAGGATCAACTGAGCCCAGGAGGTTGAGGCTTCAATGAGCTATGATTGTGCCAACGCACTCCAACCTGGATGACAGAATGAGACCCCAACCAAAAAAAAAGAGTAGATTTTGAAAAAGAAATGATCATACAGCAATTGCCCTGCTGTGGTTTGAATATGTCCCCCAGTGTCCATGTGCTGGAAACGTAATCCCCAATGCAACAGTGTTGAGAGATGGAAAACCTTTAAGATGTGTTTAGGTCATGAGAGTTCTGCGCTCATGAATGAATTGATACCATTGTCATGGAAGTGGGTTAATTAACTTATCATGGGAGTGGGCTTCTGATAAAAGGATTAGTTTCACCCCCCTCCCCTTTCTCTCTCTTTCTTTCATCCTCTTGCCTTCCTCCATGAAATGATACATCAGGAATGCCCTCACCAGATACCCAACAGATGACAGTGCTATGCCCTTGGACTTCCCAGTCTCAAGAACCATAAACCTTTGTTTCTTTTTTTTTTTTTTTTTTTAGTTGGAGTCTCATTCTGTCACCCAGACTGGAGTGCAGTGGCCACTCCTGGCCACCGCAGCCTCGAACTGCTGGTCTCCTGCAATCCTTACGCCTCAGCCTTCCAAGTAGCCGGAATTACAGGCATGCGCTACCATGCCCGGCTGATTTTTTGATTTATTGTAGAGATGAGGTCTCGCTGCCCAGGCGGGTCTCGAACCCGCGGGCTCAGGCAATTCACTCACCTCAGTCTCCCAAAGGCATGGGATTACAGGCTGAGCCACCAAGCCCGGGTAAACCTTTGTTTCTTACAAGTTCCATGGTCTGTGGCATTCTGTTATAGGAGCATAAAGCAAACTAATACACTCACTCTGTTCTGGTGTATCCAAGGGAGTTGAAAACTTACGTTGATTCAAAAGTCTGCACATGGATGTTTATCGCAGTTTTATTTATAATGACTAAAACATGGGAGCAACCTTCCATTGGTAGATGGATAAACAAACTGGTACATCCAGACAATGCAATATTATTCAACACTAAAATAAATGAGCTGTTAAGCTATGAAAAGACATGGAGGAAGCTTAAATGCCATGACCAAGAGGACAAAGCCCATCTGAAAAGACCACATACGGTATGATTCCAGCTATATGACGCTCTGGAAAAGGCAAAGCAATGGAAACAGAAAACGATCAGAGGTTGCTGGGGATTGGGGGTGGGGAAGGAGGGGTGAATAAGTAGAGCAGAGTCTATATTTAGGGCAGTGAAACTATCCCATATGATGCTGTAATGGTGAAGATGTGTCATTACACATCTGTCCAAGCCCACAGAAGGTACCACACCAAGAATGAGCCCCAGTGTCAACTGTGGACTTTGGGTGATAACAGTGCATCAGGTTAGGGTTCATCAGGTTTAACGAATGCAGGATACTGTCAGTGGAGAGGCTGCAAGTGGAGTGAGGGTAGGGAACAGGGTAACTCTCTGTACTTCCCGCTCTAAAAAAATTAAGTCTGTGTAAAAAGAAAAAAGAAATACACATGATCAAACAGCTTTCCTTGCCCCTGGGCGAAAGATGCCACGAGCTAGGGGAAAAAAGGAGGAGGAAAGAAGGAATAGTGGGGGTAGATGCCCAAGGTCCCTGAGAAGTGCCCTGTGCCTGGGGCCAACTTTGAGACGTGTGATCACAAAAGGGCTGAGCCCACCGTGAGTGGAGCTCAGGAATATGCCACACTGCAGTGTGTCCTCGTGCCAAGCCACATGCAGGTGTGGGAGTGGCCAGGGAGCTGCTGGTGGTGTCGAGACAAGCAAGTCTGTCACCACCTCCTTGTAGACTCCTGGGGCACAGGCTGTCCCGGGGTCAGAGAGCCCAAGGGTGCAGGAGATGACCCAGAACCTCGAACGACTTCCCAAGGTTCCCACAGCCCCACTGTGGTGTGAAGGCAACGGACAAGGAGCCCAGGAGAGCTCTCGGGGTCTAAAGAGACACAGGCAGAGGTAACCCCCATGGACCACCACTCACACCCCAGAGAGGCTACATGATGGTGGCCGAGGACCAGGGGTCCCCATTTCACTTTCTCCACCCCCCACCCCCAGGATAAAAACCCAACTCCGATTTGAAGGGAAGGGACCTGATTGACTGCAGTTGTGATTCTTCTATTTAACAGGGTAAAAGCGCAAAAGTCAAGCTCGCTTATGGAAAAGCACATTTCCGGCCCATGAGCATCTGAGTTTGGGCTTTTTTCTTCTCTTCTTTTTTTCTGGCCACATGCACTGCTGTTGTGTGCCACATGCCTTTAGTGACAATTTCGAAGAAAGGGGTTCTGGGAGATGGAGGAGATTCAGTATAATGATACTTAATGATAACCTTGTCGTGTAAGTTATGAGGACTGGCAGTAAGCATTTAATTCTTTAAAGCATTGGCTATAAGATAAGCTACAACAATGATTCTATGTGATACGGTCTGTTTCCCTGAATAATGACGGCTCATCTGAGTGATGTACGGAGTTGGGGGAGGGGGACCAAAAAGAAACCCAGAATTTATTTATAGAAAATCGTGTCTTTGTTCTTACATGGTTAAACTTCAGTCTTCTCCGTTTGATGCAATACACCTGTGGAGATGCTTTTTCCACTGCTCAAAACAGTTTTTGAGCTCTTCAATTCTAACGGCTTTTAGTGCTTCTGCCACTTTTTAATTCTCTTATTAAATTTTATTCTATTACAGAGAAGTGGGGTACAAGTGAGGGTTAGCTACATCAGCAGGCTGCACACAGGTAAAGTTTGGGCTTCCAGCTGACCCTCACTCCCGCTGGTAGTGAACCAGGTGCCCTTTGTGTTGACACGTGTCCTGCACCCGCTTCCTCCTTCCCTCTCCTAGTAGTGCTCAGAGACTGCTCATCTCTCCCTTGCACTAATATGACTAATGTTCAGGGTTCACTGATGAGTGAGAATGTGTGGTATTCAGATCTTTGTTTCCGTGATAGACCACTTAGAAGTACGGTCTCCAGCTCCATCTAATTTGCTGCAAAGTCCACGATTTTGTTCTTCTTTATGGCTGTGTAATCCTCTATCTTTATCCAGTCCACTTGCAAAAGGCAGGAAAGCTGGTTCCGTGCTTTTGCTTCTGTAAGTAGTGCCACAATAGACATGCATGTGCAGGTATCATTTTTGTAGAACGATTCCTGTTCCTCCAGGTATATTACCAGGAGAGGGATTGCTGGATCTTATGGAAGGCCCAAGGACACGAGTAGACACTTCTCAAAAGACGACATACGTGTGGCCCACAGACACATGGCAAAATGCTCAGCCTCACTAGCCGTCAGAGAAATGCAAGTCAAAACTACAACAAGATTCCACCTAACTCTGATAAGGATGCCATCATGAATAAGTCAAAATACAACGGATGCTGGCAGGGGTATGGAGAAAAGGGAATGCTTCCACACTGTTGGTGGGAGTGCAGGCTAGTTCAACCTCTAAGGAAAGCAGTGTGACAATTCCTAAAATAATTTCTGTCATTTTTTTTTTGTTTCCACATTGGCAAAACATTTCCCTTTGAGGACTTTTTTCATCAGGGAAACAAAACAAAGTCACTCAGCGTGAGATTGGGTGAATAGGGAGGGTGGGGCATGGGAGTCACGCCCTTTTTGGTCAAGACTGCTGAACACTCAGTGTGGTGTGGCAGGTGCGCTCATGAATCACCCACCGTGAAATGGGCAAACGTGTTGAAAGAATCTCCAAAAAAAATTCACTGAAGCTGAACGCAGCCTCTCACAACAACAGTAGCTGGTACACGGATGACGATGGGTTCCTAGAATGCTCACCTAGTGGGGAAAGCCTATACAACAAGGGGCCCATCCCCAAAAGATAATTGTGGGTTTTGGGGGGGAGCCCACTCTCTATATGTACTATGTGCCGTGAACATCTCATGTCAACAGCTATCACCACACCTCCTCCACTGATGTTCAGGGACATTATCTGAAAGCCACACACCTAGCATTTAGTGGACATGTGTCAGTAACGCAGGCAGTGTGGCCTGAGACCCGAGTCCCTGGGTTCCCTGTTCAAGGGCCTGATGCCTTAGCGTGCAAATGTGCCCAGCCAATGGCTTGAGCTTTGGTAGGCTCACTCCCGGCCTCTACTCTGGAAGGCTCCATCTACAGGGACCTTCCTGCTGGGCGACTGTGAAAAGGAAGACCCTGGCTTCCGAGAATTGCTCTGGAGTCCGGGTGAGGCCTGACTTTGCTTGAACAAGAAAAGTTTGTTTCGTAAGTGCCAGCCAGAGGCTGCAGAAGACAGAAGGCGCTGACTAGGACATTGGAGGCCCGCCAGGGCCCCGCCTGCCCCCGCACCCCTACTCAGGGTTGAGAGTGAAAAAGCAAGATATGCTCAATTCGTGGACCATTTCAGCCCTCTCTGAAGAAGCCCTGAGAGACACTGGGCTAAAGTTAATTTGTTTGAGGTCAAATATGAGGAGGCAGGACACCCCTGGTTGGGGCTGGGTGTTTCTTTGTTCTATGATCTGACATAAATACCATGAGAGGTTAAAGCTCACGAAGGGCCCCGCTTTTTGTTGCTAACAAAAGAACATTCCACACGTAGAGCCTGAGGGTCGAGCCTCCCTGGGGGTGTCCGAGGCCCTTGGCCTGAGGACCAAGCACACTTGCATCCTGTTTGTCCTGCTGCCACAGCGCTCTCACCTGTGGCTGGGCACAGGGGAGGGATCAGACCAGCTTCAGCGTTATTGTTGGACACCAAGTGGTCTGGCCCCAGGTCAAAACAAATCTGGCCCTTGACAGTCTCTGAGGGCTTTGCAAGTCCTGGACGCCAGTGATTCAACCATAATAGGTTCTTTATGAGAGGTTCAGTCCTCAAATGACATTGAGCCTGGCATTCCCGGCGCTGACCTCAGACGTGCATCTCGGAGGTAGCCATGATGTGGAGAGGCTGAGCTATAAATGGACGGGTGCAGCTGTGAGGGGAGCTATTTTGGGATCCCAGGGGCTCTCATTTGTACTTCAGGTCGGGAGGCTTCCACGAGAAGGAGCGCGGTGTGGTGGCAGGCGGGGGGACGGCCAGACACAGCCCTCTTTCCTCCTGCCCCTCTCCTGAAGAGTCTCCTTGGCCCACCTCCTTTGCTCTCCAAGGACTTCATCCACTCAGGGTCCTGGCGTCCTGTGGGATGGACGGAGGAGAAACACAAAAGGGAGAAGCGGGAGCAGGTCTCCTCCCAACCCGGCGTGTTCCAGGAAGTCGCTTCCTCAGCTGCGTTCCAGATAAGACTGTGCTGACCTTTGTGGGACAGCAGAAGTGCCAAGGCCGCAGGCTCTCCTTGCTTTTTGCATCCACCTCGGCAGCTTTCCAACGGCAAGTCACCTGGGAGCTGAGGTGAGAAGAGAGGGTGTCAGACTCCTCTTCACCTCTCGGCCCTGGCCCACACTGGGGGACACAGGGGTTGAAGCCTTCTCCCTCATGGCCTGAGTGACTCAGACTTCAGTTGGCGTGACCTCCAAGCCCTCTGAGCAGTCCAGCTCCGAGGGCAGCCCTTCTTTCCCTCCCCTTCGACCTAATCTGAAACCACCTCATCGGCTATGTTAGGTTAGAGGTAACGGCAGATTAATGGTCTCTGCCATTAACCTGTGCTTCATGTATCCAAGGAGTGGCCACCATCTTGGAGACAGGGCACAGAGCTAACAGAGCAACTGGGACTGTCACCGTCATCACGTCATCCTAGCTACATGGCCACTGGCAAGTCTTTTCACCTCCCTGAGATTCAGGCCCTCACTCACAAAACGGGCATAGCTGTCATTCTGCCTCACAGGGTTGTTATGAGAATCAAATGTGGTGAAATGTTCAGCACCATGCACAGCACTCAGTCCATGCTCCAAAAAGGTAATCCGTGTTCGTAAAGGGTATATTGTATGCCTTCTCCCTCATGGGGCTGGGGGAACGAGAAGTGATGATGCAAACTCTTGAGGTCTAGGCACAAGGGCCCTGTCTGACCCATCCTGTCACCGTTGAAGGACCTGCCTACTAGAGACTGAGGATCATGTCCCTCCAAAATTCTCATGTTGAAACCTAATTCCAAGTGTGATGGTATTGGAGGTGGAGTCACTGGGAGGTGATTAGGTCACGAGGGTGGAGCCCCCATGAATGGAATTAGTGTCCTTCCAAGAGAGACCCTGGAAGTTCCCACACTCTCTTGCTGTGTGAAGACTCTGTGAAACGATGGCCCTCTCTGAACCAGGAAGCAGGCCCTTGGACACCATCTGCTGGTGTCTTGATCTTGGACTTCCCAGTCTCCAGAACTGTGAGACATAACTTTACATTGTTTATAAACCACCTAGCTGAGGCTTGTTTGTTATCGCAGCTCAAAGGGTTTAAGACACTCCTGAGTCCAGAGAAAGAGGAGTTGACGGGGTGGAGGAAAAGAGATCAACGATGTGGTCAAACTCTTACTGCCTTCAAGTTAGGCCTTGGGCTGGCCCTGACATTTTGCTATGAGAACTCCTGATATTGACAGCCTCACAGGCCAGGCATTTAGGGGGCATCCACTGCCGGTTCTGAGCTGTTCTGAACCCACATCTTGGCTCTATGGGAGAACCATAGCAATGAAGCTACAAACACAGAAACAGAGTCCCTAAAGGCTCAGGGAGGTGAAAGGACCTGACCAGCATCACATAGCTAAGGGCAACCAAGCCAAGGCAAAGACCCAGGCCTTTTCCCTCTCAGGAAAAAACTGCACACGGTGCTGTAAACCCAAACAGTATTGTTAGACTAGATTTTTTGAAAATGTCTTGAGTGAACCCGGCAGCTTTTTGTTGTGTTTTAGGACTGTCCAACGGAAAGTTGTGAATGGAGGATTCGGCCTTTCGTGGGAAATCCATAGTCCATAAGCATAGCACACTGTGGCCTGGATTTTGTTGTTCTCTGAAAAGGAAATCTTATTGGCGGATGGGACAGAACACATGCTCAGTCTACGCTAAAAAGACCCATAAATCTACATGGAATGCTTCCCCGCCACCCCAAGCAGGTCCATTGGAAACTCCAACCACTTGTGAAGACCCAGAATGAACAGATGAATGCAGAGGTTTCACTATGATTTAAGCTTTCGGTAAACAAGGTCCAGGCAGTGGCAAAGATCAAGAGCAGATGACCACAGGAGTTCCTGTCATGGAATCTCCCCAAATTCTCTTTGATCTGGTTGAGCAAATGTAAGACTAGGTGCTACTAGTCCTGGTTCTTAAAGGAATCCTGCTCATGTGAAAACCTCGGTCTTTCCAGAGGCCATGTGAGGCAGCATCTGTGACCCCTCTGGAAAGGCAGACCTTAATGCCATTGTCTGTCATGGCATTCAGTGTCCCCTGAGGGACATTTTGCGTGACCTCATATCATCCACACCAAGAACTTGTGAAAGAAATTTCCCTGAGACATGAACAGTGACTGTGCTGAGATGTGTGACCACCACACATAAAAATCAGCATGATCATTTCTGCCTAACATGTGAGACCTGGGCTGTGTGTCTTCTTTGAATTGATGCCTTTTTTGTTGTTGTTTGAGTTGGAGTCGCACTCTTTCACCAGGCTGAAGGGCAGTGGCACGCTCCCGGCCACCGCAGACTCGACCTGCTGGACTCAGGTGATCCTTCCACCTCAGCCTTCCAAGTAGCTGGAACCACAGGCAGGCACCACCAACCCAGCTAATTTTGGGGGTTTATTGTAGAGATGAGGTCTCGCCAAGTTGCCCAGGCTGGTCTTGAACCCAAGGGCTCAGACAATCCTCTCACTTCGGACTCCCAAAGTGCTAGGATTATAGGCATGAGCCACCACACCTGGCCTATGCCTTTCTTTTTTATCAGGCCACAGGGAAGGGCGGGAGCTGTGTGATCTGATCCTGTCCCTTATGCCTGAGCTCCTAGGAAGTTCAGGGCTAAGTTCATGTCAACTACCTCGGCTCCCAGGTACAATGGTCTCCCCCTCTCCCCATCCCACGCATTCTCTATGTCCTGAACACAAAACTCACCCACCACACCAGGAGAAGATGCTGATTTTGATATATGTCTTCCACATCCTCTGGAAGCAGGTCAATGCACTTTCATCACACAGGCAGCCTTGTTTTCCTCAAACACTATGTTCCAGGAACTCCTGCTTTTCTGTCTCCCAACAAGCAAACACTTTTTTCTAGTCCTACCAAGCACTAGAAAGGTGACGGGGATACCATCAGCGAACGAAAGTGACAAAAATTCCCGCCCTTGTGAGGGATGCATTCGAGGGAGGAAGACGGACAGCAAGAGACAAGCCCACCGAATGAGCAGGTTATATCACAGATTAGTGGGGCATCATTGCATGGCAAGGACACAGCAGGAGAGGGCTGCTGGGAAGGTCACGGTCAGCTTGGAGGGTGAAATTCAAGTGGGGTGGTCAGGGTGGGAGTCATCGAGAAGGTGACAGTTGGGTAAGGTGAACATATGATTTGCCACTCAAATTCAGGAACACTTGGAGGAAGGAGAAGCTTGTCATACTTAGCTGGGACTGTCCCCGCGGGCAGGGACAAGTGGTCTCCCACCCGTGAGCAAAGACTTGAAGAGGTGAGAGAAAGAGCCCAGCAGGTCTCCGGGGGAGAAGGCGTTCAGTTGCCGGGAATAGCAGGTTCCAAAGGCCTGGGGCCTGAGCATACCCATCAAGAGAGAGGAGTGGCCAGGTGCCTGGCGTGCTGGGGTCAGCCAAGGGACCCCAGACGGTGTGGGCCGTTGAAAGCATCCGGGCTTTTCTCCAAGAGAGATGGGGAGCCATCGCTGGGTCTTGAGCCAGTAGCAGCATGACCTGGCTTATATTTTCCCAGGATTCCCTTTGGCTGCTGGGTTGAAAATAGACGGGCGTGGGGGGGTGTGGGGGAAACAGGAACACAGGGTCGCCAAGTAGGATGGGTCAGAGGTCAGGTTTGGGATGTATTTTGAAGGCGGGACCAATGGGATTTTTGTTGAGTTGATGTCAAGTGTCTGAGGCCAGGCACGGAGGGCCTTGGGTCCAGGCCCTGAGCGGCTGGGAAGATGGAGGCCACGTTGCCTGAGGTGGGAAGGATGGCAGGCAGGCAGGGGGATGGGGAGGAAAGGGCACGGCTGGGTATTCAGTCCCGGACAGGAGAATCTGGACCGTCTATGCAGAGCCATCAAGCGGGCCTCTGGACTGACAAGTCTGGAGCGTGGAGGCGGACAGGCTGAAGTCATGCTCTGGAGCTAACGACCCAAGAAGGAGGTGATTCCCTGGGGTTCCCCAGGCCACCTCCTGCCCCCCAAAGCACCACACAATCCTTCTGCAGATTAAATGTGCAGCTCTGGCCACAATAAATAAAATACACCAGAATGTTCATCCTCCAAGGCCCACCACAAATCTTAATTTTTCATGAAGTCTTTCCTAATTACCGCGGTCCCTACAGAGCCCTCCTAATTTATATAATTGTCTGCTTCGTTGACTCATCAATTAATAGCTATTTATTGAGCCAATTCTGTGTCCGTGGCCCAGGGCTGGGCGAGGTGGGGGAGAGGGGAGGCGGGGACACCTGGCCCCGCGCCCAGCTGAGCAAACAGGAGTGTCACCCAGAGCGCAGGGTCCCTAAGAAGCCAGAGTCTGGGGCACGGAGGAAGCATCTCTTGAGGCGAGTCTTTTTTTTTTTTGAGTTGGAGTTTCACTCTGTCACCTAAACTGGAGTGCAGTGGCCGCTGCCGGCACTGCAGCCTCAACCTGCTGTGCTCCAGTGATCCTTCCGCCTCAGCCTTCCAAGTAGCTGGAACTATAGGCACGCGCTACCACACCCAGCTAATTTTTTGATTTATTGTAGAGATGAGGTCTCGCCAAGTTGCCCAGGTGGATCTTGAACCCACGGACTCAGGCAATCCACTAACCTTGGCCTCCCAAATTGCTGGGATTACAGGCTGAGCCACCAAGGCGAGTCTTAAAGAGAAAGGCAGACTTTGGGAGATCTGAGTAGATCGTCTCCCAAAAGTCTGGTTCTGAAAATGTTGTGTATCTATGGATCTCCACAAGTTGAGTTTTTCAAAAAGGAGGAGCAAATCACTTGCCACTATCCAGGCATGAGGTCACAAAGGCTTGACCTAAAGGACTGGTTAGAAATGAAGCAGGACCGAAAACTTGGAGAACTTTCAGAGGAGAGAAAGGACAGTGTGGTGACAGAGGAGAACGGAACCCAGGAGAGGAGCGTGAGACCTGATGCCAGCCTGGGGACGGAAGCATTAGTGGGGAAGAGCCCCCTGGAGCGGGTCATTCGCAGTAAGAGTGGACATCCAGGGGCAGGCGAGGACGAGGTCCTGATGGGGATGTGGGTGTCAGCCACGGGAGGTTATGGTTAAGCCACAGGGCAGGACAGGAGGAGCGAGGAGACCCCTGGTGTTTGGGAATCAGTGTCCCGGGCACATCTGGCTGTCCTCTCTCCCCAGCTAGATGCTTGACAGACTTCTTTCTCGTATTCTCTCCATCTGCCAGGAGGCAAAATAACACGGCCATTAAGCACACGTATTTGATGTTACACTTCCTGCGTGTGAGGCCTGGCTCCAGTCTTGTGACCCTGGACAAGTTACTTGGTCTCTCTAAACCTCAGTTTCTTCATCTGTAAAAATGGGAGAGACCATAGTTGTTGCTTATAAGAGCTCTGGGGATTAAAACAGATTGTGTTTGGCACACAGAAAGCATCTGTCTACAGAGGGTCACGTTTCAGCAGATATTCACTGGCAGCCAGGGAAGAAGAGCCCCTGGGACTTGTGTTGAAACCACACAACTTCTTAAGCTAATTTACCAAAAGGAAGGTTAGGCAAACGAGTGACTATTTATTGAGCGCCTGCTTGTACCAGACACTTGGCTAAATGTTTACTTGGTCCTCGCAACAGCCCTATAAAGTAGCTATTGCACCCATTTTATAGACTAGAAAATGGGAGCCAGGAGATAAAGGTCCCTGAGCTTGCCCAAGGCCACATAGCTAACAAGTAGTATGTGTTTTT
Organism: Carlito syrichta; assembly: GCF_000164805.1. Classification (NCBI taxonomy): domain Eukaryota; kingdom Metazoa; phylum Chordata; class Mammalia; order Primates; family Tarsiidae; genus Carlito; species Carlito syrichta. The sequence goes on from NW_007253073.1 coordinate 553,647, forward strand.
ATGCATTTAAAAATTCCCAGGCTGGGTGCAGTGACTCCTGACTGTAATCCCAGCATTCTGGGAGGCTGAGGTAGGAGGGTTGCTTGAGGCCAGAAATTCAAGGCCAGCTGGGCAGCATAGCAAGACCCCAACGCTACAAAAAATTGTTGTGATTAGCCAGGTATGGTGGCGTGTTCCTATAGTCCTAGCTACTCAGAAGGCTAAGGTGGGAGGATCGCTTGAGCCCAAGAGTTGGAGGCTACAGTGAGCTGTGATGGTGTCACTGCACTCCAGCCTGGATGATGGAGCAAGACTCTGTGTCTAAAAAATAAAATAAAAAAAGTAAAAATTCCTAAAGGATACATTCCAAATTGTTATCTTCCTACTTTACTTACACCCATGGTATTTTAAAATTTCAGTAAGTATCTATGATTCCTACAATCGGCAAAAAATGATCTTTCCATTGTGGGGATGGGGAAGGGGGCAGGCAGGGGAGAGGCAGGGAAGGGGACTTATCTAGAAGGAAGAACTTGGGGCTTCCTTGCGGAGCTGCTGGCCTCGGCGGCCATGTTGCCTGCACCGCTAGGAAAAGGGTCAACTCTGCGCGGTGCCGAGAACTCCAGAAATCCGCCGGGAAGGGACAGAAAAGGAACATGGGTAGGCGTGTAATGTATTGGAAAGAGACCTCTGTCTAAGATGGTTAAAATAATAGAAAAGATTTCATGCTTAAAGGGATCAGCTTCCTTAATCCGTCACATACTCCTAATCCCTAGGAGAGATGCCTCTGTTCTTGCAGGATGGATACAACTTCCTTACAGATTGACCCCTTGGGCCAGGACAAGGCACAAGGGCGATCAATTCTGCAACCTTGATATATTTTCTAAAAATTTAAAGTAAAAAAACACAGGAACTCTAGGTCCTGATTAACTCCAAGGTCAAAAGTATGTTCTTACCTCCTCAAATAATAAACCTTTCAAAAAAAAACAATGGATAAGGAAAAAAAAAAAAAAACACCCCTGGAAAGGGCAACTGTGATTCGCTGAACCCTGTTTTTTAAAAAGCTTCTCATTGGTCGATATCATGTTGTTGTTGTATTTTGAATCTGGTAATAACAGCAGATAGGTCAGACACATTAGAGGATGTTGCTTCATTCTGGAAATATTTTTAGATTACCGTGCTGTCCTTCTAAGGTGCGTAGGAAGGAATTCATCATAGAGAGGAGAGTTTCCCAGACTCCCAGGGGAGGATGGGGGTGGTCTACCAGAAAGCAAGACAAAGCAGCTGAAAGGATAGCTCTACAAGAAGATAAACAAAACAAGCATCTCTTTCTGTTCCTTCCAAAGAATTCTGATTCTGGCAGGTGCATGAAAATGTCGTTCAAGTCAACAATTAATTGATTACACAAAAATGGAGGGCAATATGGTCTCTCTTCTCAAAGAGGTCATCACTGGCTGGGACACAGTGTGATGGATTCTGTCCACACACACATAGTACGAGGAGATGAAAGGTGGGTAGCTTTGAATCCTGCAGTGGACCTGAAGGACACAGAAAGTCAAAGAGAGCTCCCCCAGATGCCTCGGGCTGGCGTTTGCCAGCGTATCAATGATCGACTGAGCATCCATTTGCATCTTGCTGCCCATCGACCTCTCGAGGGTCAAGAAATTAGTTCTGCTCCTCCTGACTTTGCTTCAGGAACCCTGCTTGCTATTCTTAGCTTTCAAAGCCTGGTGGGAGAACAGTGGAAATTCTGGATCTTAAGAACAGATTGAACAATTAAAAAAAAAAGAACAGATTGAGGCATTTTTCTCAGAAGTTAGACAAATCTTAAAACTTTCAATCCAAAGGAAAAGAGGCCGAATTAAAAAGAATTTTGGGGCTGGGCGCAGTGGCTCACTCCTGTAATCCCAGCACTTTGGGATGCCAAGGTGGGAGGATTGCTTGTGCTCAGGAGGTTGAGACCAGCTTGGACAACATAACAAGACCCTGTCTTTACAAAATAAAAAATTTTTAAAAATTACCAGGCAGGGTGGTGCATGCCTGTAGTCCCAGCTACTTGGTGGTGGTGGTGGGGGGGTGAGGTGGAAAGATTGCCTGAACCAAGGAGGTCGAGGATTTGGTGAGCTGTGATCGTGCCACTGCACTCCAGCCTGGGTGACAAGGTGAGACCTGGACTCAAAAAAAAAAAACGAAACAAAAAAACAGCTTGTTCCCTCCAACAGAAAACCGGTATAGCTGATGTTGCTACCATCCCATCAAGTGCAGGACCCCCTGCAAGGTAGGCAGTGGGGGAGAAAGGGTCCCTTCTGCAAGCTTAAACCCTCAGTCCTGCTGCTTCTCTTGTGTTCCACCCCCACCCCAAGGTTGCTGGCAAAGTCAGGGACCTTCAAGTCCTAACAGGTCGACTGACAACCTCCCAGCTCCCCTGGAACCCACCTGGGTCCACATTCCCACACACTGAAGCTTGGCTGCTCACATTCATCAAGGTGGTCTTAAAGACCCAGCCCACGTTGTCTGAGGTTTCTGACTTGATGACAGTGGCTGAGATAACGAAGGTTACTGTTTGTTGTCTTTGAAGTCTCTGGTAAATTCACCAGTCTTCCATGGCCTGCCAGGTGGACCTATGGGGCTCTTCTCTGCCTCTTTTGGCTGCTTTCAAAACTACAAATCCTCCAGTCTCTGGGTGGAAACAGCTTCAGTCTTCCCCGGTGAAGGAACCTCTGGTTCCTAAGTGTTATCTGACTCCTGGTCTTTCCGCCTCACTTGCAGCTTCTCAGGCATTTAGATAACAGTTGTCTTTACTTGACCAGAGGAAGACTGAAACACAAAAAACCAAACCTTAGAAGCCTTGACCTTTATTGGTGACCTCTTAGTTACCAACTTCTCTGCTTCTAATGAAGGAGTGATGTCTTTCTTTATCGGCTCCCTGTGTACGGTTTCCCTAAAGGACAGTATATGTTGTCTGTATGTGTCTAATAAATCGATCCTCTTCCTTGGGCCATGGCACAAAACCAACTGCTTCCAGAAGAAGAGATTCCACCAAGATGGCGGACACAAAACATCCTTGTATGATCGAATCCACGCTTGTTTATATTCCTAGAAACAGCCTCTTTGGAGATTACCCTTGTGCTGGTGAATGATTTTTTTTCCCCCTATGCTTTTCAGATTACCAGCTTTCTAGACCCAGTCCATGTTCTATCTCTCCAGGAAGACGCTTCTGGCCATTCCAGCCCATAGGGAAAATGTTTGGGCAACAGACAGCTAGCAAGATGGTGGCTTCCATTGAGACTCACCAGGCCTCACACTCACTAGTTATAAATTCAGGGTCAGGGTCGTTTGGGAGTCACATAGAAGCCAAATGTCACCCAGGAAATCTCTTCAGGGCCAACCTGTCATCCTAGAGCTCAGAGAAAAAGGGCCCGATTCCTGGAGACAAGTAGCCAAGAACAAAATAGGACAGTGAGAACCAAATCAGAAATCCACTCGGGACTAGAAGCCCACAGGAGTGGGCAAAGCTATAGTCTGTGGAATGACAAGAGCCAGGAGACCATCACAGGATGCAGCCCTTGGCTCAACTAGCGTAAGTGATGACCCAAAGAACAATATAGAAGTCCAGAGGCCAGCCACAGCACAGAAGAAGGCCAGTGGGTAATAAAACGAGCTATGGAGTCTGGGTTCAGGTTCTGACCCCATTCCTTACCAGCCAGCTTCTTTCTCAGCCATGGCTTTCCTAACTATGATCAGAGATAATAACACAACCTCCCTCCCTGGGCTTTTGCAAGGATTCAGTGAGAGGTCGGGGATAAGGCACTTTTCTCCATGCTTAGCACATAGTGAGCACTCAATCAATGTCAGCTATTTTTCTAGCTAAAGGCATGGTACCTGGCACATACCATGTGCTCAATAACCATTCATGGTTGGACACAGGAGTCCTGGGCCTGAGAGGAAAACTGATGCCAAGCCCTACCAGAAAGGCAAGATGTGGGCTGACAGAGTATTCTAGATTGCTCTGGTCCCTGTCTGGCCCGCAGCTCATTTTGGCAAATAAAGTTTTATAAGAACACAATCACACTCATCCATGTACATATGATCTATGACGAAAGCAGAGTTGAATCGTTGTGACAGAGACTGTGTGGCCCGTACAGAGAAAATATTTACCATCTGGCCCTTGACAGAAAAAAAGATGGCCTACTCCTGGACTTGATCAAAAGTTTGGCTACATTTCCTAATTTGAATAATTGAGGTTATATGAAAGAATGACCTTGTTCTTGGAAAATCCACACTAAAGCGTTCAGGAGTAAAATGGTGTCGTGTCTGTGACTTGCTCTTCAATGTTCAGGAAGAACTCTAGAGGGAGGAGGAGAAGGAGTATGATGAATTGAACATGACCAGACGTTTGCAGTTGGTGAGTCCCAGTCAAGAGTGAGTGCTGCTGGGCTCGGTGGCTCAGCCTGTCATCCTAGCACTTTGGGAGGCCGAGGCGAGTGGATTGCCTGAGCCTGCAGGTTCGAGACCAGCCTGGGCAACTTGGTAAGACCTCATCTCTACTATAAATCAAAATAATTAGCCAGGCTTGGTGATGTGCGCCTGTAGTTCTGCCTACTTGGAAGGCCGAGGCAGAAGGATGACCAGAGCCATCAACACCAACACAGCAGGTCAACATGAGTGTGCCATAGCACTCCAACCTGGGTAACTCAAAAAAAGAAAAGAATGAGTGCTTGGGTGTTATTTGGATATATCCCCAACTTTTCCACACATCTGAAATTTTCTCAGAATGTAAAAAGGTTTTTCAAAAATTGCATGGGCACTTTCACAATAGCAAAAGCACGGGACCAACTATGGTGCCCATCGAAAGTGGACCGGATAAAGAAGATATGGTACATTTACACAATGGAATATTATGTAGCCATTAAAAAAACAAAACTATAAACTGCACAGCAACCTGAATGATCTATCACAGAAACAAAGATCAGAATATCACACGTACTCACTCCTACATGGACCCTGAACTTTTATCATAATACTGTAAGAAAGGAATTGGCAGTAGCAGGACACTGCCGGGGTGGGGGCACATAACATCAATAAGGGTCCCCAAACTTTGCCTGTATGATGACCACTTATGTACCTAACCCTGAATTATACCCCACATTTAAAATAAAAATAAATAAAAATTGCATGGGTTTTGCCAATGGTAATGCCAAGGAGACACTGTCTCTCCCAGACCTTCGGGGAGACACCCATGCTTCCTGCCCCTCCCCCCCATAGCCTCTTTCAACGAGCCTGGCCAGTGTCTTCTGCTCCCCTCTCACCCCTATACCTGCGTCTAGCTCGCTGCTGGCCTTCCACAGGACTGCAGTTCCATCCCCGTGTTCTCGCCATCTTCTTGGCTAGTTGAATGACTTTCTGATGGAGGCTCCATCTGAAAAATCTCCATATGGACTTCATGAAACATCCTACATGTTGCAACTGAACCTTGGCCTTGGTGTGTCTGCTTTGACAGTGTTGCGCCGTCACAGAGGCCACCAGCTGACCAGCACCCTCTAGCATGTCAGAGGCCACCAGCGAGTCACAGCACCTTCCGGGCCTCAGTGGTGGGGTTGTGGTGCATTGGGCAGAGGAAGCTTGAGGAAAATGGAAAATGGTCAGTATCATTGAGCCCCTTTTCTGCAGGTCTCTGGGGGACAGAATCTCATCTCAGGGGGTGGGTTTTTTAAGACTCTTAGACCTTGAGATGAGCTTGTATGGAGGATAAAAAGCTGGCTGGTCACTCCAGAATGCCCCCTCCTCTGCTGTAACCTCTACACCGTCAAAGTCATCCTCTTTTACGTGACTCACTGGGAGAAAACCTCTCTCTTCCTGTTTCTCACCCATTATCTCATTTTGTCCACATAGCAACAAGGGCAGGCAGTGGGACTAGTATAGACCATTTAACAGATCAGAATACTGAGGTTAGGAAACCTCAGATTAAATAACTGCTCACTTAAACCACATGTTAGGAGCGGCCACACCAAGGAGAGACGAGAAGGTTAAAAGAATGCATGTGGCATGGTCAGAACAGGCAAGAACCTGGATCTCCTGGCACGAACCTCAGTACCCTACTGATTCCAGTCCCGAGGTGATGGAAAAGTGAATTCTTTACTTAATGCCTGGAGACCTCAGTTTCCACATCCACAAATCCAGGGTAATAGAATCTGTTTTCTGGATCGGGGCGAGGCTTCACTGGAAGAACAAATGGACATCTCATGCAGGGCTACAAAACATTAAGAGCACCAGAAGACAACATTAAGCCAGACACAGTGGCTAACACCTGTGACCTCAGCACTCTGAGAGGCCAAGGTGAAAGAACTGCCTGAGCTCAGGGGTCCCAGACCAGCCTGGGCAACTTGATGAAATCTCATCTCTACAATAAGTTTAAAAAATTAGCTTAATGTGGTGGCATGTACTTGTCGTCCCAGCTATTTGGGAGGCCAAGAAGGAAGGACTGCCTGAGTCCAGGAGGTCGAAGCTGCAGTGGCTGGGATCATGCGACCGCACTCCAGCCTGGGCAACAGAGTGAGACCCCACCTCAAAAACACAAACAAAACAACAGCAACCAAAAAACCACCCTCACTTCCTGCCCCACCTTCCTCCGTCCTATATGCAACCCCCCTGCCCTCTGAGATATGAATTGAAATCACCTGGGAAGGCTGTCCTGGGCCAGGTGATGTTAGCCAACGGGATCTTTCCCATGCTGGGCACTGAGTTTACACACGAATCATGGGAGTCTTTACTGCCAAGCACAAGGCAGCACCCATGAGGACTGTGTTTGCTAAGCACAGCTTGTGAAATACATGCCAGCAAGCCTGGCTGTCTTTCATTTCTGTAGAATTTTGAGGGCAGCCTTGGGCATTACTGGCTTTCTCCTTGGTACTCGTTTTTTTTTTTTTTAGTTGAAGTCTCACTCTATTGCCCTGGCTGGAGTGCAGTGGCATGCTCATGGCCACCCCAGTGTCGATGTGCTGGGCTCCAGTGATCCTTCTGTCTCAGCCTTCCAAGGAGTCAGAATTACAGGCTCGTGCTACCATGCCTGGCTAATTTTTGATTTATTGTAGAACCGAGGTCTTGCCAAGTTGCCCAGGCTAGTCTCAAACCCGCAGGCTCAGGCAATCCACTCGCCTCAGCCTCCCAAAGTGCTGGGATGACAGGCTGAGGCACCAAGCCCGGCCTCCTTGGTGCTCTTAATGTTTTGTAGCCTAAAGCCTGACATCTCGATCCCAGATAGAGACAGAAAGGTCTAATGGTGAGATAAGTCAGGCTCATTTTTCAGAACGACAGAGCCTTAACATTTTTATTAGTAGACTCATCAACCATTGAACATTAGGACCTCATAAATGCAGCCCTGGGTACTGATAAATTAACAATGCCCACAAGACATGCTCCTTTTTAAAAAAAAGTTGGGGTCTCACTGTTGCTCAAGCTGGAGTGCAGTGACATGATCAAGGCTCAATGCAGCCCCAGCTTCCTGTGATCAGGCAACCCTTCTGCCTCAGCCTCCCGAGAAGCTAGGACTACAAGCATGCCCCACCATGCTCATCCTAATTTTTACTTTTTTTTTTTTTTTGTAGAGACAGGGTATTGCTATGTTGCCCAGGCTGGTCTCAAACTCCTGATCTCAAGTGATTCTTCTGCTTTGACCTCCAAAAGGATGACAGGCGTGAGCCACCACACCAAGCCAGGATGTGTTCTTTTACTCTGGGGGAACTGGAAAAGAGTCCTAGAGACTGTACCCAAACGAGTAGGTAGTTAGATGGCATTCTCGGTCTTTAATCACAAGAGGCAACACGTACACTGGGGAATCCTTGCCTCTGCCAGTGGGTGTTTAAGGAGCACATTGTGGATGGGACCTGGTGGCAGCCAAGCAGCTCTACAAGGCTACCTGGACTCTGCTCACCCAGACAGAGCAAAGCACGGCCCTTGGTGCTCCCAGTGTCCAGTTAGCCAGGGTCCCACAGAGGATCAGACCATCCGGGGAACCAGCGGGCTGGGCTCCTCACCCAACCGGTCTTTAACCAGAGACGCAGCCCAAGGTCACGGGGAAGAATTCTGTGTGCACGTCAAGCAGAGACTTTCCTCAGAATGGCTGCTTCCCTCACACCAAAGGGCCAACGTCTTACCCTGCTGGGTCATGGAGGTCATTTTTACGGTTAAAAATGAACTGAAGTGAGGGAGGTATTGTCCTGGGACACTCCCCAGCCTGAGGACAGAGCCGACTGGCGTATGTGGGCGGTGGGAGGCGGGTGAGAGTGGCCTGGACTTCCCGACATCCCCCTGTCCTTTCCAGCCTTGTCTGTCTTCTCAGCAGTTCCCTGGCGAGCTTCTTGGCCCAGGGGCAAGACTGGCCCCCACGTCCACAGAGCCTTGCATCTGCTCCACATGGGCTTCTCACCTGTCCCTGACCTGGGGAGGGCAGAAGGCACCTCTCGCCATGTGCCCAGGAAGGGGCCTCAGGGCATCCTCTCTCTGTCATGTTGGGGACAAGCATGGCATGCCTGTCTCTCCAGAGGACTCCCGGCTGCAAGGAATGACACCTTTTTCGAGCCGCTCGGAATGGAATTGTGGGAAAGCCCGTAGACCCCAGCTGGGGCACTGACAGTGAGGGGGGTCTTGCCTGTCTGCAGGCCTTATCATGCAGATGGATCCAAAGAGCTCAGCAGAATTCACAACCAACTGGATCAGCGTGAGCCAAGCGCTGCCCCGTGTGAGATGTTGCCAGCCCCCACAGAGGTTGCATCACTGTGGGGGGTCTCGGTTAATGTCATCCCTCCAGCAAGGTCACATTCGGTCCATGCCCTTGAACTGCAGGGAATTGGCACGATGGCCCCAGCACAAAACACAGGGGAGCTGCGAAGCAGCAACTGTGAGGAGGGAGCGAGGCTCAGCCTTCTGCTGAGCACAGGACCCCTCCACGAAACACCCAGCATGACAGGCAGGGGTAGGCTGAAGCTGGGGAGACAGCCAGCTGGGTCCCCTCAAATCACGAGAGTGCAAGGCCCACATTTCTCAAAGCTTCTTTCGCCAAGCACGAGTCCTTCCCAGGCGATGCTCCTCCCTCCAGCGGGAATAACTCGGGATCTTTTGGGAATGGCGGCCCCGTGTCCCAACTGGAAGAGACACAGACCCACCCGAAGAGTGGATTAAAGACTTTAAGGCCAGGCGTGGTGTGGCGGCTCATACCTGTAATCCCCATACTTTGGGAGGCTGAGGCGGGAGACTGGCTTGAGTTCAAGAGTTTGAGACCAACCTGGGCAACATAGCAACACCTCACCTCTACAGAAAATAAATAAATCAGCCAGGCATGGTGGCGCACGCCTGTAGTCCCAGCTACTCGGGAGGCTGAGGCAGAAGGATCACCTGAACCCAGGAGGTTGAGGTTGGGGTGAGCTATGATCGTGCCACTATACTCCAGTCTGGTCATCAGAGCAGTTCCCAACACAAATAAATAAACAAACAAACAAATAAATAAATGCTCTGAGAAGTCCTGAGGTCAAGGACCTCAAGTCCTAATGCAGTCTTAATTAACATAGTGTATCCCAAGTTGATTGGACCCCAGAGGTCCATTTCCCTTGGCAACATGCCACAGAGCATGGCACGCACGTTGAACTACTCTGCTGTGGAATTGTTTATTTTTATTTTTATTTTTTTTAGAAAGCAGAATTCATTGAGAAGACAGAAAAGTTCCCACAGTGGGAGGGAACCCGAGGGGTCTGCCCCTGCTGTGGATTTATGCCAGCCTGAAATAAGGTTAAGGTTTTCTGTCTTCATGTTTCATAACCAAAAATGGATACATTCTGCTGAGCCCTGAGAGAATACCAAAGTGCCGAACAATTGTTCCGCAACATTTTACCTGCTTACTGTGGGGATACTGAGTCTCAGAGAGGGCTGTCACATGCCACACGCACACAGCAGTGTGGTGGCCAAGCCGAGCCTGGCCTGAGACCTCGGTCAGCTCCCGTGACCCATTATACACAATCCAGCTATAAATACAAAGACATCCTTTTTCAGACAGAAAGAAATTTCCCGTAACACCTGGCTTATTTCCTGCGGTCCCTTGTCTCTTCTGGTTTTTGCAGTTAAAAGTATGTGTGTGGTAGAATGTTGTGTCATTCGGGGCCTTAGATGTCCGTGCGTTGAGGGCAGGTCTTCAGTGGACGCGTGGGAATTTCTAGAGCATTCCACACGGGCACTGATGCATGCATCACCTGGCCCCCCACATATACGCAGACCCCCAAGACCCTGAGGTGAGTCAGAAAAGAACTCTTGGAAGAGCCGGGCCTAGACCCGGGCTGTCTGTACAGTGGCCACTGGCAGCATGTGGCTGTGGAAATTTGCAGTTTAAAGTCATCAAAACAAAATGAGCACTTCAGTTCCTCAGCTGCACGTGTCACCTCTCAAATGCTCATGTCCCTATCAGACAGTGCTAGTTAGGGCCTTTCTGTCACCACGGAGGGTTCCCTGAGACAGGGCTGCCCCCGGCGCACCACGGATGTGGCACCCACAGTACGGGCGTGCCCTTCAGCCTTCAGGGGAGTGTCCGAGCCTGAGCTTTTCCCAAGAGCAGAGAACCACCATGCCCAGAGAAGCATCAGAAGGCAGCTGGGTGTCCCGAAGACGGACAGGCGACAGCCCTGGCATGACCAGAACGCATCCCCGTAAAGGGCACACATGCACCCACCACATCACCAACAGGGGACTCGAATGGCCACTGTGGACTTCTGTTGACACCTACATCCTGCCTCCAGGTTCCAGATGAAACCACCCTCCCCATCCAGTGGGCCACCCAGCCCCAAGACGCGAGTGGCTCCATGGCCCACGAGTGCTTGGGGTCTCCCCAGTCTCTTGCATTGCGTTTTACTTGGTCGGGTGTGACTGTTCACCCAGTGACTCACGGCTGTGCCTTGATAACCCCGCAGCTGGCTTTCGGACCGCGGAACCAACACGGCAGCGGGTTTCTCATCAACAGCTGTTCAGCCCCTCTTGACTCGGCCCCAAGTTGGCAAGACTACTCCCAAGGCCAGCCCTCTTACTTTGCTTTTTTGATTAATTAAAAATAATTAATTACTTTTTAGAGCAGTGTTAGGTTCACAGCAAAATCAAGCAGGAAGTACAGAGTTCCGGCAACTCCCTCCCCCCACGCATATCTTCCCCCACCATCAGCTTCCCCCCCCCAGAGAGGCACATGCATTGAGATCAATGAATCTACATGGACACATCATTGTCAATAGAAGTTCATCGATTTCGTTGGCGTCCCCTCTTGGTGATGTACTTTTCTCTCTCTCTCTCTCTCTATCCCTCTCTGTCACTCTATCTCTCTCCCATAGAGACAGGGAACACTATGTTGCCCAGGCTGGTCCTGAACTCCTGGCCTCAAGTGATCCTCCCATCTCAGCTTCCTAAAGTGAGGGATTACAGGCGTGAGCCGCCGCGCCCGGCCTTGGCGCTGTACTTTCTAAGGTTTGGGCAACATATAACGACATGTATCCACCACAAGACTATCCAGAAGTTTCCCTGCCTTCAAACTCTGCTGGGCTCCGCCCATTTGTCCCTCCCTCCCCCTAACCCCTAGCAACCAAACCCCATTTTCTTGAAGAATTCTATTCACTTCCTGGACATTCCTGAGTCTCTCTGCTGCCGTGTTCCCCCGTCTTCCGGCTGCGTGGACAAGAGCACTGCGACCTCCCCACGAGCACGCCACAGAGTGGTGGCAGGCGGGGACTGAGCCCCAGCACGGGAGCCAGCGACTGGGGCAGCTCCTGCGCTCCAGAGCCCTCCCCCTCCCCTTTGTCACCATGACCTCATCCTCCCCGCAGCGTGGCCTCCCAGCCGGCCAGGGCTGCGGGAACATCATCGCTGCGGATTTGGTTCTGGGATTCGGATGTTCATTCTTTTCTCAGGATCCCCCAGGTTGCTCAGACAGAGCGGCTGCCAGGCAGCCCCAAGAGTCCTGGAATTTGGCCCCAAACCAAGTTTGCCTGGGGCCAGCACTCTGCTTCTGCCCAGCCCGGGCTGGCGATCCAAGGAGAGAGGCCCGGGGAGGAGAGCTTCAGACGGGGCTTTAACTTCTAGCTTTCTGGAAAATTCCGGAGCGAGTTTTACATTCCCCGGGTGGCAACAGACACACCGCTTTAAACAGAGGCCTGGCTTCCCGGAGCTGCATCACTCAGGGATAGCCTGGAGTCTGGAGTCCTTTTCCACGGCCCTGTCCACTGGGCCTCCACGATTGTGAACTTATGGCTGGCACCATGGTCACCCAGAAGAACACTTTCTCCAGTTCCCTTGCAGCTAGCTGAGTGTGACCTAAGTTCCAGCGTGGAATTGTATAGGCCTGGGTGTGCACCTACCAGGGAGAAGGGGAGCCTGACCCTCTCTTCCCCTTCCTTCCTCCTTCTGTCTGGAATTGGGCACGATGGCTGGCTTGAGAGCAGCCCTCCTGGGCCAGGAGGCAACTTTGGTGACGGAGCCACACCCAGTAGATAAACAAGATAGAAACAGCCTGGAGCCCCCACAGGAGGTGACACGCCACAGGAGGTGATGCCACACCGGCCCTGGGCCACCTTCCTGGGCTTTTGAGAAAGGGAAATACATTTTTACTGTCTTTCAGCCACTGGTTTGGGGTTTTCCATTCCTTGACAGATGAGCCTAATGTGAACTAATATACCTGCCCCAAGTACAATGAAAGACGAGAAAAACCGCAGCTACACCTCTGCACGCTGGTTGTGTTCTGGGCCCTTGGCACGCTACACACAAATGCCACCGACGATGGCCCCACATGGCGGGCACCGCGATCACCATTTACCAGGGAGGAGACTGAGGTCAAGAAACCCGCTTGGGGTCGTTTATCAATAACGGCCGAGGCTGGGAGACAAACAACAACTCCACCACAGGAAGGGGGGATGCCAAGAACTGGGATGGGGGCGGGAAGCCACAGCAGGTCAGACAAGAGGAGCCGGTGACCCAACAACCCTCCAGCCCAAAGGGGGCGACAGAGCGAGCCGCAGTGCCACAGAGAACCCTCAGGGCTGCTTTGGAAGACTTTAAAGTTTCAGGAAAGACCGGGTACCGCAGCTCACGCCTGTCATCCCTGCACTTTGGAAGGCAGAGGCAAGAGGATCCCTTGAGTCCAGGAGCTGGAGACCAGCCTGGGCAATATAGCAAGATCCTATCTCTTAAAAAAAACCCAACCAGGCGTGATGGCATGCACCTGCAGTACCAGCTCTTTAAAGAGGCTGAGTTGGAAGGCTCACCTGAGCCCAGGAGGTTGAGGCTGCGGGGAGCCATGATCCTGCCACTGCACTCCAGCCTGGGTGACAGAGTAAGACTCCACTTAAAAATAATAATAATGGTGATAATAACAATACAGTTTCAAGAGAAACATAGCAGTCCTTGACATCTGTCAGATACACCGCACCCCTCCAGCTCAGGAAGTTCAGGGTCGATGCCATTTCTGGGCTGCACTTCTTTTGACGTCGCACCCCTTGGGGGAAAGTTGCCTGGTGTCCGCCGAAGGTGCCGATCAGTCAATCCAGAATCGCTGGTGGCCATCCCTGATAAGGGAGCCCAAACCCAGGAAAGAAGGGCCAAAACACATGCGAGAGAACTTTCTAGAAGTCCAGCGCACCACCCCTGGCGTCACAGAGCCCAGAGATGTTTCTAACGCCATCATTTGAGCACCTGTACCCAGCCACACGTGAAATCTGGCCTTTTGGGCACCAGGAACAACGTGTGTCATCAAATCCCTTTGAACTAGGCTTTTGTGACTCGCAAAAGAAGGCGTCTCAGTTGACACATCTTCACGTACTGCCCGGTGAGAAGATGCTGAGAAATAAAGCCTGGCATTTGAAGCTTAAAGAAGCCCATCTGACGGTTCCCGCCGGCAAGTAAGAACTTCTGAGAGTTTGGGGGAGGGGTGAGACGAGGAGGTGATGTCCTTGACTGGGGTCCTCAGTCATTTGAATTCACCAGGACATGGTGGTCTCTCTGGCAAAGAGCCAGAAGGCATCTCCCGGTTCTGCAACGTTGAGGGGTCTGTGACATCACCCCCCAGAGATGTCCCCTCAGTCTCCTGTCCCACCAGCAGTGATCCCGCCTGTAGAAATTTAAATCCATCTGCTCCATAGACGAGTTTAGGGCTAGGACAGCAGGCTGCCAATGGTTACTCAGCCCCTTACAATCTGGGTGACTTGGGATCTCTTCCTTGTCAAGCCTCAGCTTCCTTGTCTCTAAAATAGGCCTGTGAGTCCACCTTCCAAGGTTGTTTTGAAAGTGATGGTATACAAATACACCTACTGGTACCCAGCACAGGTTAGACCCTGTGCAACTCTGAGACCCCTTCCTACCTTTTATCTCATGGGGCTGGGCACACAGAGGTCCTTGAGAAGCTTGTGTAGAACAACTGTTTGATCCTTATGAAAAGCAGACCCACGTTGAATTTGAATCCACTTAGTGTACCTACTCCCATCAAAACAAGTGAAGACTGGCCAGGCTCGGTGGCTCAGCCTGTAATCTCAGCACTTTGGGAGGCCAAGGTGAGCGGATTGCCTGAGTCTGCAGGTTCAAGACCAGCCCAGACAACTTGGCAACACCTCGTGTCTATAATAAATAACAAATTAGCCAGGCGCGGTAGCACACGCCTCTAATTCCGGCTACTTGGAAGACTGAGGCAGAAGGATCGCCAGAGCCCAGCAGGTTGATGCTGGGGTGGCAGTGAGCATGCCACGGCACTCCAGCCTGGGAGACAGAGTGAGATTCCAATTCAAAAAAAAAACAAAAACGAGTGAAGACTGCAGCCCTACATGCAGGTGAAAGCGTCAGAATCTGAGTGAACTCTCAACTGCCACAGTCAGCATTCACCGAACACCTTCCATGTGTCAAGCACCACACCTGGTCCAACAACCCAGGGTGACTGTGGCACAGCCTTGACCTTGGTGAGTTCCCAGTCTACCCTTAACTATGCGGCGTGGACAGGTAACGATTCTTACAGGGTAAAAGTCGCAGTGGCCTCACAAAAACTCTGGCTTTGGGGGCTAGAAATAACATACAGGGTCTCTTATTCCAGCTACCTCTCCTCTCCCTCCTGGCATTCACAGCCTCAGCACGCAACACCCCCATAGTTGTTCAGCCCGTGCTTGAACACCTCTCCTGATGGGAGCCTCACCTCCCCCCGAGGCTGCCAGCGTGTCTCTGCGTAGCTCCAACCATTAGGAATCCAGATAGGAAGTTTTCTCTGACCTGAAAGTGTCAGCAATTCCATCAGCCCTCTGCCTGAGCCTGACAGAAAACAAAATGGGAATTAGATACGTGTGGTGGTTTCAGCATGAGACAGTTACTCGGTTTAATGCCAGACACAACACAGAGAAGAGAGGGAATGCATTTGCCAAGGGAGCCCTCCCCACGGGCTCTGGCTTGGCCCCAAACTACTTGACAAACAGCCACAAAGACGCCTGGTCAGAGCACATCAAGCAAGCGCATGTGTGGCTTCAAAAAATACTTGGCCCCCGTGAAAACTTCTTAAAACAATTACGATTCACAGATCCTTCCCCACGAGAGTCCGCCTTCCTTTTCACGTTTTCTTTTTAAAACTCTCTCGCTTTCCTGGTCATTGAAAACTTCGATCTGCAACATGAGGCCTTCTCTTCAAATTCGCTCCCTCGGTCTAGACCTGCACCGCCCAGCACGGTAGCCACGAGCCACATTGAAATGAAATGCAAAATGCTGTTTCTCATTCACACGAGCCACATTTCAAGTGCCCGGTGGCAAGGGCAGCTGGTGGCCACCCTGGTGAATAGCATAGTCGCAGGATGTACCCGTCGTCAAAGCAGGTTCCAGTGGACAGCCCTGGTCTACTCTTGAGTGACTTTGACCTTGTATTTGCTTACTGATATGGAGGAAACACGCGTGAATGTTCAAATCCGCCAGTCCTGGAGTCTAACCCCAGCTCCACCTCTTAGGAACTGGGTGGGGCCTGTAAACATGGCCTGCTCGAGCTGCACTGGAGCCCTCCCCGCTGTGGGACGCACAGAACTGCCTCACCCTGTATGCCACCGTCTGCACCTCGCATGCCATTACCAGTCATGTGCCACCCAGGGTCTGTGTTGCCGGTGCCTGCTTCTGGCTTTCCCAGTGGCCAGTGAGCCTCTGCGTACACAGCCCTCCGCGTACACAGCCCTTCGCATGGCGCCAGGCTCGCGGTGGGACCTCAAGCCGTGTTAGACCACATGAAATCACCTCAGTGTGATACAGGCAGATTGACACCGGGTGCAGCCTTGATCCCTCCTGATGTCTCCAGGACAAACCCAAGACTTGAGTGACCAAGAGTTTGGTTGAATAGCCCACCGTCGGCACGGTCAACATAACAACAGTGTAGCCGCAAATGTTTCCCGCTACATGTCATGCTTCATCCTCAGTGAAATAAGGTAGAAATAAGTATCACTCACTGGCTTGCAATAAAGGAGACTGAGACCCAGAGAGGCTGGGTGATTTCCCTTAGAGCGCACAGCCAGTCAGAGGCAGAGCTCACAGGCTGGGTGCATGACTCAGCTGCTTCCGGTGGGGCGCTCGCTCTCATCTGAGGTGAGAGAATCCTCACTCTGAAGCTGCAAGATGACCAGAGGTTTCCAAATCAAACCAGCCTCAAGTATCAGGCTGAGGTAATAGAGGGTGAGGATATTCACAACTCGGTATCACTTGGGTCTGGGGCTGAGTATCCGCTTTCCAAGTCATTTAACAAAAATCACAATGGTGCAGTGGCTCACACCTATAATCCCAGCACTTTGGGAGGCTGAGGCAGGAGGATTGCTTGAGTCTAGCAGTTCAAGACCTGCCTGGACAACATAGTGAGTTCTCATTCTGAAAAAAAAAAAAAAAAAATCAACAGTTAGCTGGGCATGGAGGAATGCACCTGTAGTCCCAGCTACTTGGAAGGCTGAGGCAGAAGACTTGCCCTGGCCCAGAAGATCAAGGCTGCAATGAACTGTGATCATGCCACTGCACTCCAGCCCGAGTGACAAAGTGAGATGCCCAACTCAAAAAAAAAAAGCCTTTAAAAAATCATAACGGAGGCTAGGTGCAGTGGTGCACACCTATAATCCCAGCACTTTGGGAAGCCCAGGAGGGAAGATTGCCTGAGGCCAGCAGTTTGAGACTAGCCTAGGCAACATAGTAAGACCTTATATCTACAAAAAATAAAAAAAATAAAAAAACCAGCCAGACATGGTGGCATACACCTCTAGGCCCAGCTCCTCGGGAGACTGAGGCAAGAGGATTCCTTGAGCCCAGGAGATCGAGTCTGCAATGAGCTACGATCTTGCCACTGCACTCTAGCCTGGATGACAGGGCAAAACCTTGTCTCCAAAAAAAGGAATAGCAATGATAATTACTCAGGACACTCAGGATTTCTGCCCTCAAAATAAGCATGCATTGTCACTTTAACTTAGGGATTTTTCTTTGAATAATTTATTCAAAGAAACTCATTATGAACATACATGTTCCACGATTGAGTCACAAGGAAATTCACTCTAGTATTGTTTGTAAGAGGGGAAAAAAATAGAAAAAACTCAACTGTCCAACAGTTGGGGATTGATTAAATACATAAACCACATTTTACCCACCTGGTACAAAACTAGTCATTTAAAAGATTACATTGGAGATATGTAATTAAAGCACTGGAACATTTGCGGCCCATATGAAATGAGGAAAAAGCGAGTACAAAGCAGTCTGAATCATAGGTCCCTGTTTTTGCCAGGTCATGGTAGAGAAAAAAAACACCAGGGATTCACTCTTTTCACTCTGGATGGAAGAAGTCAGGTGATGTTTCCCTTCCTCTGCTTCTCTGCTTTTTTAAGACTTTCTACGATAAGCATGTGGTGTCTTGCAGGATTGGATGCGTGCTCTTTCAAAAATCGCACTAAGGCACCCCTTCTGAAAACCCCATTTCCACCAGGGCCCTCATCCCAGGCTTCTGGAGCGGAGGCTGCCTCCCCAAAGAGTCGGGCACCGGCACATTTTTCCCATTCCCGGGCTAACAATTGGCCTGTGGTTTTTATGTGCAAAGCTATTTATTTTCCAATCAGCGGCATTGAGTCGGGACTTCTGGGGTAAACTGGTAGCTCCGGACAGCTTTGAAGCATCACAAGTGGAAGGTTTTGTCCCCTGAAGATTTAGGAGGGCAGGCTCTCCGGACTGTTTCACTGGCTTCTTTTACATATGTATAGCCCGGAGCGGGGGGTGGGGTCCGCTGCTCGGTGGGGACGGACCTCCCCAAAGGCTGACAACCTCAGAAAAACCCAGGGGAATGCTGGACATGTCCCAGGCATTGGCCCCCTGCCCCCTTCCTAAACCACAGCCTGGAGACCCCTCCTGTTCTGCCTTTTCTTCTGACGGACGTTCGAGGTGAAGAACGTGGTCTTTGGAGTCAGACGGACATGAACGGCCTGGAACCACAGGCAAGCTCCCAACTTCTCTGAACTACAGATACATTCCTCATCTGTAAAATGGGCCAGAAATAGTGATGACATTATGTTATATATTGTTTTAAGAACTAAGTAGAATGCCCACAGACATGCTGGCCACGGTTCCTGGTACATAAGAATTCATTCCACAGTAGTTGTTTTTTTTGTTTTGTTTTTTGAGTCGTGGTCTCACTCTGCCATCCAGGCTGGAGTGCGGTGACACGATCAGTGTACACAGCACTCTCCACCTCCTGGGCTCAGGTGAACCTTCTGCTTCAACCTCCCCAGTAGCTGGGCCTACAGGTGCACACGACCATGCTCGGCTAACTTTTTGATTTTTTGCAGAGACGAGGTCTTGCTGTGTTGCCCAGGCTGGTCTCGAACTCCTGGGCTCAAGAGATCCTTCTGCCTCAGCCTCCCAAAGTGCTGGGATTACAGGTGTGAGCCACCACTGTTCTTGTTTTCCTTCCTTTCCCTCTTTCCTTCTTTCTTTCCTTCCTTCCTCCCTCCCTCCATCTTTCTCCCATAGGTTAACAGCACCTCTCTCCACTCACTCCCTAACTCTCTGCCCCAGAAGTTTTGCAGACCCCCAACCACACACACACACACACACACACACACACACACACCAGCCTCCCACGTGGTTTCCCAGCGTGGCCACCGCATTTCCAGGTGACTCGGGCCCTGGTGCAGGGACAGACCGGACGAGCCGAGCGTGAATGTCGCCCTGGGCTGCTCCTCCAGCGGGCGAGCACAGATGTTCGCAGGGGCGAGCGCCCCGCCGGCAAGAATGGGGGCATTGTGTGCGGCCTCACACAAAGGCCCCTGGCCCCCGGCTGCCAGCCTCCCAAGCCTCCCCTCCTTACACATTGATTTATTAGGCCAGGGATGAATGAAAATGTAATTAATATTACTGAAGCATTAGAGTCTATTTAATTTAAATGCCACTGAATATTTCACTTTCAGCTGGGAATGACAATGTGCTCGGGCCGGCTGGTGAAAGCCAGGGCCATCTGTTACCCGGCGAAGGAGAGAGACAGGGCGGCCGGGAGTGCGGGGCTTTGTGGACATTCCAAAGGTCCGGATCATCATTCAACTCAAGGGCAGCCAGACCGCATTCCTCGGCACGGCCCCGCCCGGAGGGGGCGCGGAGCCGGGCAGGGGACCCGGCAGAAAATGAAGGGACCGAGCTGCACCGAGAGAGCCCCTCCTTCTCCGCCCAGCCTGGAGGCCCAGCAGGAGGCGGGGAGGAGGACCCAATGCAGGACTGAGTGAGGGAATGGCAGCGTCCGGGGTGGAAGGGCGGCCAGCTGGAACTGGGAGGCCCAGCAAGGTAGCCGCTCGCCACGTGCAGCTCTGTCCATTAAAACGAAAATGAATTAAGATGAACTAAAGTGAAATATTCAGTCCCTCGCCCCACCTGCCACATGCTCCATAGCCACGTGTGGTCAGTGGAGACTGCCCTGGGCAGGGCAGTACGACATTTCCGTCTTTGCAGAAAGTTCTGGACAGCACTGTTCCAGAAGCAATCGCACCGACCTGATGAGAGGGAGAATGACCCCCCCCCCCATCTGTCCGAGGAATCCTGACTGGTTGATTTTAGGGCTCTCTGAGCCTCCGCGAATCACTGGACGGCCAGGAGCAGGGGCTGTCATGGTCGATCGTGTCCCAGTTCTACCGCTCGCCCTCAAACAAGGGATTAAACTCGGCAGGACTCAGTTTCCTCATCTGTAAAATGGAGCTAGTCACGAGAACTGGCCGTGGTGTTACTGGGGAAAAGAATCGCCAAGCACCTCCAACAGAGCCCGGTCCACAGGGAAAGTGCAGCGCACACGCGCTGGCCCTCCTGGGAGGGGCGGGAGGGGAGACCAGTCTTGAATGGAAAGGGATAATACCCTGATGCGTCCTGGCTGAGGGGATGGGCGGCTTTAAAGTCAAGAGAAAACATCTCTAGGCAGCCAGAGGGGCTCGGCCCGCCCGGTTTCGGCGTTTCTGCGGCTGGGGGAAGGGGCGGGGGTCCCAGGGCACCCGGTGCAGCCGCAGCAGGGGTGGCGGGAGAGGGAAGACGCCATCCGTGGTGGGACGGTAATGAGCCCGGTGGGCTCTCCCGTAATTGGGATCATTCATTGTCCCGGCTTTTTCCCTGACATGCTGATTCCATGCCAGGGGAAAGCTGTGTGACTCACACCTTGCCATGCCAATTAGCTGATAAACATCAAACGTAAACAAAGATGGCCTAATTAAACCTAGTCACTGCACCTCTGAGCATCTTGTCAAAACTGCACCGACACTCTGCACCCAGCCTTGCGCTGGGTCTTGGGAGCTAAAGGAGAGATTCCGTGGGGAATTCCCAGATGTCCCCGCAGGAAGGGCCCCGAAGGTGACGCAGGAAGCAGGCAGAAGGCAGAAGAGGGGCTTAGCTCAGCCGCCGGGACTGGCCCCGCGGGGCTCCAGCTGCAAACCTCCCCGCGCGCGGGGGAAGCGTCTGGGGGCTCCGGACGGTTTCCATGTGTGCCCCGCGGCTGGGTCACCTGTCCCGGGCTTTGGATGTACCCAGTCCCGACATTCTCACATCACCCACCTGCGGCTCAGTTTTCCTACTGAAAAAAATGGACATGATGCCGCTTGCCCAGAACCCAACCAGCCCCGATGCGTGAAAGAGCTCTGCAAAAGTAAAAGCGTGAAGCCACTCTTTGCGGGTCGCTTACAGAATTGGGTGCACTTCCGTCCAGACCTTAGCCCTGCCTCCCACTGACTGCGGGGGCGACACTTAGCCATTCTGAGCCTCAGTTTCCTTACGTGGAAAATGGGACTGGTGAGCTGAGCCAAAGTAAGGATTAAGGTCAGCAAAGCACTCACGACGGGGTCCTGGCATACAGTAGGACTTAGAGGTGGCCATTTCCCCCCCTTGCACTAGGGCTTATTGCACAGGAAAACAAGGTGGGGAAGGAGGAGGAGGGGGAGGATGCAGAGAAGAGGGAGGAGGGGGAGGAGGAGGA
>NW_007253073.1:575584-585570 GCF_000164805.1 Carlito syrichta
GGAGGAGGAGGAAGCAGCTTTCTCACGCCCTAGCCCCCATCTGCACACACAGCCCTTACTCAGTCCTTTGATTCTCTCCGTGTAACTTATGATCCCTGAACCCTGGCAAGTCCTCCCATGCCCTGGACAGCGTGGCACCACCGTGGTTTTGTCTATGCCGTTCTCTCTACCTGGAACTATCTTCCCCACCTGGTGAAAACCTTCTCAACTCTTAAGCCTCAGCTGACGCCTCTACGGAGTTGTGCCCAACCACCCTCCTCTCTGCCTCCTGCAACTTGGAGAGAGAACCCCTGGGCGGTTACCCACCCACACCCCGGGTACAATCAGCCACCACGTGCTGGGCAGAAGTGCAGGATACACACAAAAGTGTGTGAATGTGTGCAAAGCTCGGGTGGTGGAAACACGAGGCAGACGTGGGTACAGCCCCCGCCCACAACGATTCAACGTCTGGGGGAGGAGACAGGCTTCACATGACTTCATGCCTTCATATGTCGCCAGCAACCTCCCTGAAAGCACAACTCATCCCTACCTGTCACCATACACAAAAATCAACTCTAAATGGATCAGAAACCCAAACATAAAACCTCAAACTATAAGACCCTCAGAGAATGCAAGAGACACTCCTATGGAAATTGGAACTGGCAACCAGTTTCTGATCAAAACCCCAAGGGCCCATGCCATAAGAGATCAGGTAGACAAGTGGGACCTCATCAAACTGACAAGCTTCTTCAAAGTCAAAGAAACCATCAAGAGAGCGGGGAGTTGGGGAGCCAGCCCAGACTGGGAAAAATATTTGTATATCTGACAAAGGCCTAACGTCCAGGATCTACAGGGAACTCAAACATGCTGAAAAGAGTAAAACAAACAGCCCCATTACAAAGCGGACAAAAGATATTTGAATAGACAAGTCTCAGAAGAAGACATACAAGCAGCCAACAGATACATGAAATAGTGCTCAGCCTCAGGAGTCATCAAAAAAATGCAAATTAAAACCACACTGAGACACCACCCAACTCCAGTCAGAATGGCCATCATCAGTAACAAAAAACAACAGATACTGGAGAGGATGCAGGGAAAAACACTTCAACACTGTTGGTGGAAGCAAACTAGTACAACCCCGTGGAAAATAGTTTGGTGATTCCTAAAAGATCTAAAAATCAACCTTCCATAGGACCCCACAATCTCCCTTCTGGGAATGCACCCAGAGGAACTCAAATCACTGTGAAAAATATACCTACACATGCATGTTTATCACAGCATTATTCACAATAGCAAAAACACGAAACCAACCGTGCCCATCAAAAGAGGACTGGATAAAAAAATGTGGTACACATACTCAGTGGAATATTACGCAGCCATAAAGAAGGACAAAAGTCTGAATTTCGCAGCAACTTGGATGGACTTAGAGTTCATAATACTGAGCGATGTCTCACAGAAACAAAGAACTGAGTACCACATGTTCTCACTCATAAGTGGACCTTGAACAATTATCATAATACGATAAGAAGGGGATTGGAGTCGGGCTTGGTGGCTCAGCCTGTAATCCCGCGCTTTGGGAGGCCGAGGTGAGTGGATTGCCTGTGCCCGCAGGTTCGAGACCCGCCCGGGCAGCTTGGCGAGACCTCATCTCTACAATAAAAATCAAAAAAATTAGCCAGGGCATGGTAGGGCGCGCCAACATGTAGTTCCAGCTACTTGGAAGGCCAAGGCGGAAGGGTCGCCGGGGCCCAGCAGGTCGAGGCTGCGGTGGCCGGGAGCGGCCATTGCACTCCAGTCTGGGCCACAGAGTGAGACTCCAACTCGGAAAAAAAAAAAGAAAAAATAAATAAATAAAATAAAGAAGGGGATTGGTAGTAGTGAGAAACTGCCCAGGGTGGGAGCAGGATCGACAGTGATGGGAAACTGCCAGGGAGGAGGCACACCTCCGCAACAAGGGTGCCTGCACAATGAACATTTGTATACCTAGCCCTGAACTGTACTCCCCATCTTTAAAATTAAAAATTAAAAAAAAAAAAGAAAGCACAATCCCCTCCCCACTACAGTCCCTGTCAGGAAGGGACTCGTCTTAGGAACCACGGAATCCCCAGCACCCACCACAGTGCCTGGACAGAGCTGGTCCCCTGTGCTTTCTGGAAGCAATACATGAACAGGCGAATCGATGCCCCGGGGGCGTAGATAAGCAAAGCCCTCGTTTTGTGCCCAGGATTGTGTCCGCCATCTGTCCACCTGTTCCACAGGGGTCTCTCCAAACTGGCTCTCGTGGGCGTTCCTGGCGGGAGCCCTGTCTATTGTCCTGTGCCACACGCACCCGTGAAGGACTTTCCCTCTGCCCAGAATCAGTCCCTTCATAGTTTTGCCTCCTCAAAACATGCACTGTGGAAAACTAGGAAAGACAAATAAACGGCGGGAAGCATCAGCTGCAGACAGACAGCTCGCAGCCCGGCCTCCCCACTCCCACCCACCTGTGCTGCTGATCTGCACAGCGCAGCCACTTGCACAGGGACCTGGGGCCACACTGCCTGGGTTCGACTCCCGGGCCTGCCACTCAGTGTGTGTGAACCTGCCTCGTCGGCTGGTTTCTCAAGTTCCTTCCGCTGGAAACACTCAACATGCCAAAGTGCCCAATTTGGGGGTGTCCCGCGCCCCACGCCAAGGCCCCGAAGGCCCTCTGGGCCTCCTTTTCTTCCTCTTTAAGGTGGAGAGAGTGAAGCCCTTGTCACCGGGATGAACTAAGCTCGCACACGTGCCGTGCTCGGTGCGTAACAAGAGCCCAACCCCTGACCACACGTCTCACCCATGCTCTCTGGTAAAGACATCTGGTGCCCACCCAGGGCCCCAAATCAGTCAGACCAAGAAGGATGTGGACGGCTTTGTGACTGAGATGAGTCACCCCAGGCGGCGGCTCTGAAGGCTATGATCCTGCCCCACACCAGCCTCCTGTCCATTCTGGGCGCAGGCCTGAGGCTCAGCGGGGCTCCAGGTGGGGACAGTGCTGGTCTCCTGGCTGCTCTTGATGTAAACAAAGGGATTAAAGTTGTTCCGTGTCCAGTTCACACCCCAGCTGGGCCGTGTGTGTCAGACACACAGAGACAGTGGCTCTCAGCATTCTCTGAGCTGTGCCACCTGAATGAGGAAGGGCCAGGACCCTGGCAGGGTACAGGCCCTCACCATAGCCCTCCCGCTGGCCCCTGAGAGCCGTCTCTGCCTTCAGGTGGGTGCCCAGAAAGACAAATAAACGGGAACAAGAATCAGCTGTAGACAGGCAGCTCGCAGCCTGGCCTCCTGGCTCCCGCCCCAACTGTGCTGCTGATCTGCACAGAGCAGCCACTTGCACAGGGACCTGGGTTCGACTCCTGGGCCTGCCACTCAGTATGTGTGAACCTGCCACTCTGCCGGTTTCCCCAGTTCCTTCCGCTTGAAACACTCAACATGCCAAAGTCCCTGGTTGGTGACGAGCCTATTCCCCAGAGGCTGGGGCCACAGTCTGGCCAGGGATGGCACGGGACCCTCCTGGCACCAGGAACCCCAGGTTGGTCTTGGCAGTGGCCAAGTTTCCAAGTCCGTCTTCACGACAGCACTCGGTGTGGTGGGAAGACTGTGGACCTTGAGCCAGCCGGGCCGATGTTCAAGTTCTGTGCTTACCGGCTAGGCAGCTTGGGGCCTCCTTTCCTCGTGGCATGTAGTGACACACGTGACTCCCGGCTGCCAGGCACATCCTGGGCGCCCTGCCGTGGGGGCTGGTGGTGGTGATAGAGAGCTCAGGCAGTAGGCGCGGGTCCTGGCCAACTGCCTCTCACTCAGCTTCAACCCATACCTGGGTGGGCAGGCGAGAAAGCCCCAGGCTGTGCCGATGGGTCCTGGCCAACAGGCCACCCCTCTCCTGTCCTGCAAGAACACGCCTTCCAAGAACTGTCCTCTGCCCACCAGCCCTGTCTTCCTAGTTCTCGTGTGAGTCCCTATTCAGATGCCAACACTGGGAGGCGCCTTCGTGTTGTGGTCAAGTGCAGGGAGAAGCTTGGCAGCAGCACCCCCAGGGAAAGTGGGAGTTGATCAGGAGGGGTGTGGAGGGCACGGAGGGCCCTGGCCGGGA
Source organism: Carlito syrichta (assembly GCF_000164805.1). NCBI lineage: Eukaryota > Metazoa > Chordata > Mammalia > Primates > Tarsiidae > Carlito > Carlito syrichta. The sequence continues at coordinate 579,675 of NW_007253073.1, forward strand.
CAGCCCAGTGGTCACTCACAGCTTGGTGGGGTGGGGTGGGAGCCAGGGGTGCACCCTCTGGGAAAGGTGGCCAAGAAACCCGCTACCTCCTCTGGATCCAGCTCTGCCTCAGAGTGACCGCGACGAAAGCTCTCCGCTCCCCAGTTGCCCCACCTGTTCAGTGAGGGAGGAAGACCTTGCTGCACTGGGCGGTGCAAGCGGCCCATGGCTAAGCCATGGCTTTCCAGCAGGAGCGGATCGGTTCAGCACCCCCAGGAAACAGACCCAACACCACAGGTGTCCTGGAGTGGAAAAGGGGCACCAGAGAAAAAAATGGGTTAGATCCAAATAAAGTGTGTAGCTAGGTGAACAGTGTGGGACCAAGGCTGATGTGTCCGCTTTGCGCCACGGGCCACGGGAATGAAAGACATCCACGTTAGGGGAGCCTGATGTGAGGGGGACGTGGGACTCTCTGTGCTGTCTCTACAAATCTGTGATCCTAGCTTACTTCTAAATAGAAAGAAGAATAGCAGGAGGTCTTGGCATTCTGGGAAGAAAGCTAACAGTTCCCCTGCCCCGTTTGAGGAGGGGAGGGAGGAGGGGAGGGGAGGCAGAAGAGAGGGAGGGAGGAAGGGGAGGAAAGGAGGGAGGGAGGGGAGGACTCTCCTGCCCATCCAACCGTGCTCCTCCAAGGGGCAAATAATGCAAGTTACACAGCAACCACCTCAGCACTCACTGTGCACCAGGCTCCAGACCAGGCGCTCGGAACGCGACATGCCCGGGGCCTGCCAACAGTCCCCACAGGCGGGCATCTCTGCTCTGGTGCGGCAGAGCGAGGCGGCCCTGCTCGGGTGTGGCAGAGCGTTGCCAGCCACCTCGATCCATCCCGAAAGTCCCCGCTCCCTCCCCCCACCAAGGGCTGATGGGAGGCTGCAAACTTTGTCTCCAATTCCGCGGTGGGAGTCAAGAAGCTGAGCCCCGGGGGGACCAATCTTGTGGCTTAGAGACTAATTATTGTCAGAGGGTGGAGGTTGTGTAAGCCTACCAAGCATTGCCTAAAAGCTTAATTAGTCAAAGTACAGATATCTGCCAGCATTGTAGCCAGAAAGAAAGAGAGAGGAAGGGGAGTGAGGGAGGGAGGAAGAGAGAGTAAAAGGGAGAGAGAGAGAGAGAGAGAGTGGGGAAGGGAGGGAGGGAGGAAGGAAAGCAAGAAAACAGCCCAAGGGTCTAACAGGAGTCACAGCCACTGAAAGGGATTTTGTGGAGTTGTACCTGTGACATGCATCCTCTAGAATACTTTTGGCTACCAGTAACAGAAAAGTGCACGTACATGATTTATGTACCTAATCCTGACTTGTACCCCACATGGCTATAATAAAATAAGGCAAAAAAAAAGTAAAAATCATTTATTTTCTAAAGGAACAAAACAAAACCCAACAACAACCGAAGCTACTGCCATCCCAGCCGTCATGTGCGGGAGCAAAAGCACACACTAGGAGACGAGCTATTCTGGAATATCCCTTTCTGCCATCAAGGAAACTGATTCCCCCAAGCCCACTGTCAGTCTTGCCACGGCTCTGGCGAGAATTCTGTCACATGCTGTCATTCCCCGGTCCCTGGCCGGGGGAACGGAGTGCCGTTGTATTTTAGCTCAGCCAGATCGTCATTTCCCCTGGAGATCAGAGCTCGGGCCTGCCTTCCAGGAGACAAGTTGCCCCTCAAAGCAGGGCGGGTGCCTGGGTTAAAAGAAGGCTTCTTCAGAAAAGAGACAATGAACCCCAGGGGCTGGGTGGGAAGCTGTAGGTTCTGCTGCAGCATGGAGAGCATGGCTGAGGTTATTATTGAGTGGAAAAAGGAGACTGTAGTTCAAAAGAGCTCAGTAGTTTGGTCCTAAAGAATGTGAAACCTTTCAGACATGCATTCATTTATGTATGTACTTATTTATTTTTTAGAGACAGGGTCTCGCTCTGTTGCCCCAGCTGGAGGGCAATGGAACCACCATAGCTCACGGCAACCTCAGACTCCTGGGCTCGGGTGATCCTCCCACCTCAGCCTCCTGTGTATCTGGGACTACATGGAGTGCCATCACGCCCGGCTAATTGTTTGAGTTTTTTGGATATTGGATATTGCTATGCTACCCAGACTGGTCTTGAACTCCTGGGCTCCAGTGGTCCTCTTGCCTCAGCCTCCCAAAGTGCTGGGACCGCAGGCATGAGCTATTGTGCCCGGTCATAAGGTGGATTTTGTAAAACACACAAGCGCTATCACGTCCCTCCTGTCCCAACACTCTTGATCATGGGCGTTGTCCCAAGAATAAGCCCTATCCTCCTTTCCCAGCCTTAAAACCCTGGCTGCTCTCCACCCTCTCCCTGCCTCTCTGGCCTCCACTCAAGCCCTCCCATCCTCTTCAGGCTCTCCCAACCTCCACCTCCTCTTTGGGGCTTGGCTTCAGACACCCCCCTCCTCAGAGAGACCATCTGTTGCAGCCTGATGTCTGTCTCCTTCAACTCCCCTGCTGAAATGTGGTCCCCAGTGTTGGAGGTAGGCCTGGTGGGAGGTGCTGGGGCAGGGCCCTCCCGAATGGCCTGGTGCCCTTCCGCAGCCATGAGTGATCCTCGCTCTGTTAACTCACACCAGCCGCTTGTTAAAGAGCCCGGCACCTCCCTCTCTTGCTGCTGCTCTCGCCATGGGACGTGCCTGCTACCTCTCCACCTTCTGCCAGGACTGGAAGCTTGCTGAGGCCTCACCAGAAGCTGATGCTGGCGCCCTGCAGCACCCTGAGCCTTTATAAATGACCCAGCCCCAGGCGTTCCTTTACATCAGTGCAAAACGGATCGATACCCCTTTCCTTGATGACAACAGACTCAGCTCTACTCACTTCCCGCTTTTGTCAGTCTCAGAAAATATCTAATTTATTGATCAACTATATACGAGGAACAATAATATGAACAATGACAGACTATCAATACTGATTAATAAATCCAATATTGCTCTCTCCCCAGGATTCTGGAATCCTTTGCGATCTGTGTCCTTGCACCAGAATAGAAGCCCCTTGAGGAGAGCAACCCTCTTGACCATCCCTGTGGGGGATGGCAGGTGCAGGAAGAGGGTTGTGCAAATCAAAATTAAATTTACACTTGTCCAGCATGTTACGTGCTAGTTAACTTTTGGTCAAGATCAGACAGCACTTTCCCATGGTGAGAGTATTCTCAAAAATGTCCTTGATAAAGTCCCACCTGTAGGACTATAGCCACAAATGGTTGGTAGTGGCTACAGGTGACCTGGTTCATCCTACAGACCATGGATGCTCAGGGAACCCCCTGTCCACGTCTAATCTCCTTGTTCTGAGGCCCATCTGAGGATTGGGGGTAGATAGGACAAAGCATGAAATGACAAGTGCTGCCAAGCGCGGTGGCTCAACCTGTCATCCCAGCACTTTGGGAGGTCGAGGCAAGAGGATTGCCTGAGCCCAGGGGTTCCAGACAAGCCTGGGCAACTTGGTAAGACCTCGACTCTACAATAAATCACAAAAACTAGCCGGGCGTGGTGGTGTACATCTGTAGTTCCGGCTACTTGAGAGGCTGAAGTGGAAGGATCGCCTAAGCCCAGCAGGTCGAGGCTGCAGTGGCCATGAGCGTGACACTGCACTCCAGCCTGGGTGACAGAGTGAGACTCCAAATCAAGAACGAAAGAAAGAAAGAAAGAAAGAAAGAAAGAAAGAAAGAAAGAAAGAAAGAAAGAAAGAAAGAAAGAAGGAAAGAAGGAAGGAAGGAAGGAAGAAAGGAAGGAAGGAAGGAAGAAAGAAATGATGAGTGTCATTGAATAGAATGGCCACATCTATAAGCTATGTCTAAGCATTCATTGGCTGCAATGTACAATAATATTGACCATCAATCTCCTTGCCACAGAGAATGAAACGAGAACAATAGAACCGGAACAGCGTGTTTTCTTTTCTTTTCCCCCACCACCTCAAGTCTTTATTCAGAATCTCCAGCCTGCAGTGCACTCCTCAGTCCCAATCTCATCTCCAATTCACACCCTTCTACTTGGCTGGGTCTCTGGGACTGCATTTTGATGCGTCACCCACCCAGCCATTCAATATGATTCTGCCAGTTCACTGCATATTTAGTCAGCACAACACCAAGCATCAGATTTCACTACTTTCTTTGAAATTAACCAGATATGTTTCTGTTAGAACTGTTGAATCAACATGGTGTGTGAGGGCACAGAGTAACCTTACACAAGTGTGACCTTGCACGAGCATGAATGCTGTCCTGTGCTCCCTTGAGCAGGAGTGAAGGCTGCTTTTCCTCCAATTCCTTCTTGTTCCCCTGTGCCCTTCAAACTCAGTTGATGTGACTGTCACCAAGGGTTTCCCCACTCCCGTCTCTGAACCAAGAGAATTAGAGACTGCATCCATCAAGAGAATTGAGATGCATCCATCCACCCATTCATCATCCAACGGTTAAGCCCTTACCGCATCCCGGACATGGAAAACTCAAAGCTTGCTAAGTTCTAGAACCTGGGCTGGGGTGCAGTGTTAACATGGGTTCTTAGTTGCAGACAACAGAATCTTCTGTTGTTCATTTAAGCGGATATTAGGCTCTTATCATCCACACCACAGGACTGTGCTGGTGGCACTCCCATTTCTGCACCCTTTGTCACAGGCAACTGATATTAGAGACAGAACGCTGGCAAGGTGACCACCTATTTCAGAGGAACTGAATGCCACTGCTGTCATGGTGGCCAGGATGCTCTCCCTCTTGGCTTTCTGCTTCTACCTCCACACGTCAGGCAGCTAAAGTCATTTGGTGGACGTCTGGTCATGTAAGCTTACTGCAAGCATTTCTGAGAATAGTTTCATTTTCTCTCCTCCATAGTAAGGAAGAGTATGAAGGGGAGGGTCTGGAGAAGGTCAGAGGCAACTTCACAGGTGACTAAATGTGAAACCTTGAAGCGTATACAGTTGTGTTCACCCAAAGAATAAGATGGACGATCCAGGCAAAAGCAGAAGCTGGAAGTAGGGCACCGATGTGTGACAGGTGAGCTCTTTGGTCTGGCTGGAGCACTGGTGAGTGTGCTGAGGATGGGCTGAGGGAGAGGGTCAAGAACAGATGAGCCCAGAACGCAGGCAGTGACCGCACTGGGAAGGGTCTTGTGGGCCCGTAGAAGCTTCGCCTCTCCTGGACCAAGTTCAAATCCAGGTGCTTTCTCCAAGTATACTCGAAAGCTGCAAATCATCAGTTGGGTGCTTCTGCCCCAGACACTGACCCTGATCTTTGCCTTGTGAAGTGATGCCCTGTATTAGTCCATTCTGGTTGCTTTAACAAAAATACCATCCTCTGGGTAGCTCTTATGAACACCCAATATTTGTTTCTCACAGTCTGGAGGCTGCAAAGTCCAAGGTCAAAGCACCAGTAGGTGTCTGGTGAGGCCTGCTTTCACATAGATGGCATCTTCTTATCCTGTTCTCTTTTTTTTGTAAAGATGTGGAGTATAATTCAGGGTTAGGTATACAAACATTGATCATGCAGATACCCCGGTTAATGAGGTATGACCCTCCCTCCCCTAGCAGTTTCCCTCAACTTCCAATCCTACCCCCGTCCCCACCAACAGTTTTCCATTACTGCCAATCGCTTTCTTATAGCATTATAATTGTTCAAGTTCCTCTTATGAGTGAGAACATATGGAACACTGTTCTTTGTTTCTGTGATAAATCGCTGAGTATGATCGACTCCAAATCCATCCAGGTTGCTGCAAAGTCCGTATATTTGTCATTCTTTATGACTGCATAATATTCCATTTTATCCATTCCAGCTTCAATGGACAACATGGTTGGTTCCATGTTTTTGCTAATAGACACTTCTCAAAAGAAGATATATGGGCAGCCAACAGACACATGAAAAAGTGCTCAGCC
>NW_007253073.1:586473-588076 GCF_000164805.1 Carlito syrichta
GACGCCCAGCTGATTTTTGATTTATTGTAGAGATGAGGTCTTGCCAAGTTGCCCAGGCGGGTCTTGAACCCGCGGACTCAGGCAATCCACTCACCTCAGCCTCCTAAGGCGCGGGATTACAGGCTGAGCCACCGAGCCCGGCCGAATTCATGTCTTCTTCCATTCAACAAGCATGGATGGAAACCTGGCTTTGAATGAGGCATTGTTCTAGGAGCCGGGGATATGGTGGGTATGCTTTCTCCCGACACCCCACTAGATCATTCTGGGCTCAGGGAGACATTTATGCTTCCTTGGCTTGCCCTCTCTTGGCTTCAGCTGGTTTCGGGAGTGTCTATTTCTTGCAACAAAATAATCTTTTCGAAGAGGCATTCATATTGTTATTCATGATGGGAAAATGCCTTATTTTTTTTCTTTAGACTTTCAAAGCCATTTTCCACGGCAAAGAACCTCCGAAATCTCTCCAAAGTTTTAATTGGGTAAATTTTCATTGATGGGAATCAAATGTGTTCTTTGAAACCTTTGTTTGTTAGATTGAAACTATATCATTCATTTTATGATAACACAGAGGACATCAAACATGTCAGAAGTCTGACTGAATCATAATGATGAACCTTATATAAGTCACACAGTAACCCTGGGCCCTTTACAGAGAGGTGGAGGGAGGAAAAGAGAGAGAGATAGAAAGGGAGGGAGGAAGAGCGGGAAGGAAGGAGGGAGGGAGGGAGGGAAGGAGGGAGGGGGAGAGAGAAAGAGAGAGAGATCACCTGCCTCTCATGGACTCTCACGTAAGGAAGCAAAATGGAAAAGCAGAATACTGAGAGGCTAGAAGCATGAGGTTTGCAGGACAACCCTGAGTTTGAATGCCCCCTCCCCTGGCACTCTTGGGAAATTTCAAATCTATAAAAAAAGAGATAGGACTATTTCACACGCTTCCGTGAGGAAAGACATGAGTGAGGGTGTTTCGAGACCCCAGCACACCACGGGAGTCCTAACTGGGTGGTCAGTGCCTTCTCATCGGGATCTTTCTTTGTGAGCTCCAGTGGATAAGTGTTTAAATGCAGATCTGTGCACCTGATACCCCGATACACAGCTGTGTGTGGCATTTGCACTGTCTCCCTCACCCGAGGAAAGCCTGGAAGAGCGGTTTAGGCAAGAGAGGGCTCAGAACCATGCGTGTGACTAAGGACAGCACTCAACTAAGCCATGACCAGATCCAAAGGTATGAGCAGAGGGGAGAAAGTTGCCAACTCCCAAACCTCCTCATTCTCAACATGTCTGGAGGTTCTGGGCGCGTTACTAGAAACTGAAGGGTGGTGTCTTAGTCCATTAGGGTCACCATGACAAAACACCACAGGCTGAGCAGCTTGTAAACAAAACACATTGGTTTCTCACAGCTCTGGAGGCTGGGAAGACCAAGATCAAGGTGCTGGTAGAGTCTGTGTCTATTTAGGATTTGTTTCCTGGTTCGTAGAGGACACCGCCTTGCTGAGTTCTTGCATGGTTAAAGAGGCAAGGCAGTTCTCTAGAGCTGCTCTTCTCTTCTCTTCTCTTCCCTTCCCTTCCCTTCCCTTCCCTTCCCTTCCCTTCCCTTCCCTTCCCTTCC
>NW_007253073.1:588221-628874 GCF_000164805.1 Carlito syrichta
TCTTTCTTTCTTTCTTCCCTTCTTTCTTTCTTTCTTTCTTTCTTTCTTTCTTTCTTTCTTTCTTTCTTTCTTTCTTTCTTTCTTTTCTTTCTTTCTTTCTTTTGAGTCAGAGTCTCATTCTGTTGCCCAGGCTGGAGTACAGAGATGTGATCGTGGCTCACTGCAGCCTCAAACTCCTGGGCTCAAACAATCCTCCAGCCTCAACCTTCTAAGTAGCTGGAATTACAGTTGTGTGCCACCACACACCACACCTAGCAAATTTTTTTTTTTTTGTAGAGAGGTCTTACTATGTTGCCCAGGCTGGTCTCAAGCAATCCTCCCACCTCAGTCTACCAAAGTGCTGGAATGACAGGCATGAACCACTATGCCTGGCCAGGCCTCCCTTTTCTAAGTAAGAATTTTATTTCTACTAAAATTCCAAAATACATAATCAAGGTCTAAATGAAGAAAACCTCCATGTTCTGGAATTTTAAATTTTTTCACTTAAAAAAAAAATGTATTCTGCCACATTAAAATAAGTTGGGCCTATTGGTCTACACAATACTAGCACAAAGTTGCTCTTTAAGGCTCTGTTAGTTTCAAAAGCACAGAATAAAGCTCAAGATTGAATAGCATCTGCCCATGTTTCCCATGGCTTGGCGGGCAAGCAGTCGAGATCGGAACTAGCCCTCTCCTGACAAGGCCCTTGCACGGACATCATTTCACTGAATCCTACTCTCGTGGGGGCCGTTGTTTAGGTCTAGAAAATGCGGCAGAACCTAAGGTCAGAGAGCACAACAGAACAGGTCAGAGGCGGAGCTGGGCTGGAGTCGCAGGCCTTGAGGACTGTGACTTCAAATGACACCACCAGGGAAGAAGCAGGAAGGAGATGGGAGGAGGTGACCTTGCGTGGAGGCCAAGGGTTACCTGAAAATCCAAACCTGGATAAGTCTGAAAGAAGAAACGCAATTGATGTGACATGAACACAGTCCAACTCCCGAGTTTGGCTTCTATGTGCTCCTGGTTTCATAAGGGGTGCTCATGGGGTGCACAGATGGACAGCAGCTTGACGCACGCACGCACGTTCCCTGTCATCCTCCTTGGGCTGCTTCCTGTGACACCGTGAAGGGGGTGTGTGACCTGCGCTCCTGCTCTTTTTCTGAACCACATCCTCACACCTGGCCAGATGTCTGAGCAGGCGAGAGGTTTTCCTCAAGACGTGGACAGTCGGCTCCTCTTGTTTGCCCCAGAAATATCTCTTTGAGGAAGGGGAAAGCTGAATCACATCCAGGGCAAGCAGGAGTTGAGGGCTGTGCTGACCACACTGACTTAAAATATCTGTAATAGTATAAGAGACAGTGGCAGAGTCCGTGGCCCCACCCGAGGGTGTTTCTCAGCCCTTCTCATACTCTGACTCCTCCTCTTCCAGGAGGGTGTCATTTTCCAAACCAACTGCAGTTCCTGTTTTTCAACTTTTGCTGTGTAACTCGAAGGTTTCCTGTAGGCAGGTGATATCACAGTCACCCGGCTGTGTGATGACAAGGCCATCCACAGTGTGTGAGGAGGCGGTTGGGCTCGTTCAGACCACCTGATGCTGAGAGAAAATCGGGTGTGAAACAATACACTTAGGACCTCAAAGTATCTTCCAGAGCAGTGTTTCTTAAACATGGCTGCCCAGAACAAGTACAAGTACCTTAAGGGCTTGAGAAACAGAACAACAGCAAAAACTGTGACTGCGTCCCAAAGCAGATAATGAAATTGCATGCCACTGCACTTGACAGAGTGAGACTCCAACTCAAAAAAAAAAAAAAAAAAAGAAATAGTGGAATCTATCTCCAAACTTTTGCTATGTTTGAATGTAATCATGAATTTATATATAAGGGGATCCCCCAAAACCCAAAATTTATTTATAAAAATTGTATATTCTTCCATGTTTAAACTTCAGTCACCTTGAAAGCACTCTCCGTTTGATGCAATACACCTCCTGAGATGCTTTTTCCACTGCTCAAAACAGTTTTTGAATTTTTAGTTTTTGATGCCTTTTAATGCTTCTGTTGTTTTTTGTTTCACTTCTTCCACACTGGCAAAACATTTCCCTTTGAGACTTTTTTTTGTCAAAGAAACAACAAAAAAAGTTGCTCAGAGCCAGATTAGGTGAATAGGAAGGGCGGGGCATGGGAGCCATGCTGCTTTTGGTCAAAAAGGACTGATCACTTAGCATGGTGTGGGCAAGTGTGTTGTCATGGTGGGAGAACCAGTCACTTGTTTGTCACAATTCAGGACGTCTCCTTCACAAATTGTCTCTCACAACAATGCTAGCTGGTACACTGATGCCGATGGGTTCCTAGAACACTTACCTAGTGAGGGAAGCCTGTGCTCCGAGGAGCCCACCCTTCAAAAAAGGATTCTGCAATGTTGAGGGGTCTCCCCTCGCATGCACCATCTGTAAGAATACAGAGTGAGGTTCTGGTATCATTTTCTCTTCACCGAGTCCTTTACTTAAAGCACTGATTTCCTTCCTTCCTTCCTTCCTTCCTTCCTTCCTTCCTTCCTTCCTTCCTTTCTTCCAAGTCGGAGTCTTACTCTGTCACCCAGGCTGGAGTGCAGTAGCACACTCACAGTCACCGCAGCCTAGACCTGCTGGGCTCCAGCGATCCTTCTGCCTCAGCCTTCCAAGTAGCTGGAACTGCAGGCGCGCGCTACCACACCCGGCTAATTTTTTGATTTATTGTAGAAATGAGGTCTCACCAAATTGCCTAGGCTGGTCTCAAACCTCTGGGCTCAGGCAATCCTCTAGCCTTGGCCTCCCAAAGTGCTGGAATTACCAAACCCGTTCTAAATTTTTTGTTTATTGTAGAGACGACGTCTTGCCGAGTTGCCTGGGCTGGTCTCGAACCCATGGACTCAGGCAATCCTTGCCTCTGTCTCCCAAAGTGCTGGGATTACAGGCTGAGCCACCAAACCCATTCTAATTTTTTGATTTGTTGTAGAGACGAGGTCTCGTCAAATTGCCCGGGCTGGTGTCGAACCCATGGGCTCAGGCAATCCTCACCTCTGTCTCCCTAAGTGCTGGGATTATAGGCATGAGCCACTGCACCCAGCCATCAGATCTCACTATTAATATGCACTCCGTATTTCTCAACAAGTTCTTCTGGGGTAGTATTTGCATTATTGTTACAGAAGATTGACTGGGGCATTCAAGTTCAAAGTCAGGATGACAGACTGCACATCCAAATTTACCTTTCCTGCCTCCCGAAACACCCCAACTGCACAAGCTCATTTCACATCTCTGCTTGAGTCTTGTCTGGCCAAGAGAAATCTATGGCCAAACTAAGACAAGGCACAGAGGCACATGTTCGGCCACTGTGAGATTACAGCAGGGGTGGGGATGTTGAAATTAACGTGGGAGGGAAGAAATTAGAACAAAAATTCTATCTGCCGTGCTAGGGACTGGTAAGCCAGAGCGAGAAAGGGACACAGGAAAAAGAAAAGCATGAGATTTATTAGAGTAGTGAGAATGTTGTCAAACTCCAACACGTTTTAAAAATATTTCCAGTGTGAAAACCTCAGGGGAAGGTAGAGAAAGGTGCTCTCTGGTGAAAACACAATCTCTACACAATCTTGACAACTTTTCTATACATTTAAAATTATTCCAGGACCAGGCGCAGTAGTCATACCTATAATTCCAGCACTTTGGGAGACCAAGGCAGGAGGATTGCTTGAGCCCAGGAATTTGAGACCAGCCTGGACAACATAGCGAAGTGTTGTCTCTACAAAAAAAAAAAATTAAAAGTTAGACAGGCATGGTGGCATGCACCTGTAATCCCAGCTACTCTAGAGGCTGAGGTGGGAGGATCACTTGAGCCCAGGAGGTTGAGTCTGCAGTGAGCCATGATTGTACCACTGCGCTCCAGCCTGAGTGACAGAGTAAAACCTCATCTCTAAAGTGAATTAGTGAATTAGGATAATTCCAAACTAAAAAACTTAAAAGTATATATTTTATGACTTAATTATGACTTCTAGGAAATTTTCCACATCTAATACTGTCTTTATCAGGCTGACCACTGTAGTTTGTCTCCAGTGATTGTCACAGGGCTCCTCATGCTACAGTGAGGTTGTTATTTCCCATAGCCTAACTCTGGGTCACATAGCCTAACAACAGTCACAGTGAATGGCATTTACAGTATGAAGGGTTCCATGCCCCATCTCTCTGAATCCTCACTGAAATCTTCTGTGTAGCCACCATTATTGGCCCCATTTTACAGATGAGAAAACTGAGAATCAGAGAGGTACGATTACTTGCCGAACATCACACAACTAGTTAATGGCAGCGCTGAACCTGAAACCTAGATCCAGCTAATTACCACGCCTGCGATTTTAAGCTCTATATTATATCACCCAAATCAACTGGTTGTAGGTAAGTTCTGCTATAATTCCTAGCTCTATGAGATAAAAGAATGAGATAAGAGAACACCCAAGAACACCTGAGGCCAAATTCAGTGGGTGGGTCTGCCTTTCACCAGAATGAGGAAACTTGGCTGGGTGACATGGCTCAGCCTGTCATCCCAGAACTTTGGGAGGCTGAGGCAAGAGGATTGCCTGAGCCCGCGGGTTTGAGACCAGCTCGGGCAACACGGCAAGACTGCACCTCTACAATTAAAAAAAAAAACTTTGCCAGGTATGGTAGCACACGCCTGTAGTTCTGGCTACTTGAAAGGCTGAGGCAGAAGGATCACTGGAACCCAGCAGGTCGACGCCAGGGGAGCCATGAGCATGCGTGCCACTGCACTCCAGCCTGGGTGGCAGAGTGAGACACTCAAAAAAAAAAAAAAAAAGAATGAGGAAACTTAAGTTGTGTGTTGTCTATTCTTTTCCCTCACTCTCCTCCCCTAACTTTCTTTTTTTCTTTTTTTAAGTCAGAGTCTCACTCTCGTCACTCAGGTTGGAGTGCAGTAGCAAGTTCCCGGCCACTGCAGCCTCAACCTACTGGGCACAGGTGATCCTTCCGCCTCAGTCTTCCAAGTAACTGGAACTATAGAAGTACGCCACCACGCCTGGCTAGTTTTTTGTGATTTATTGTAAAGGCGAGGTCTTACCAAGTTGCCCAGGTTGTCTCGAACCCCTGGGCTCAGGCAATCCTCTTGCTTCAGTCTCCCAAAGTGCTGGGATTACACACTGAGCTGCCGCACCCGGCTTCCCCTAACTTTCAATACATGATCATCCCCCGTCCAGGTGTTTCATGCTGTCTGGTCACTTCCGGTTTGAAAAATTACAGATAGATTAGTTTATACTAAGGTGTAAATGATTGATAGCAGTTCCACATGTTAGTCCTCATAGGAGTAAACCTATGTAAATGGAAGACCTGAGAGAAGACCAAGATGACTGCTGTGAGGCAGCTCAAGTGAGTTTCTCCTACAGAGTAAACCAAGAGAGAGTTTCCTCAGCACCCAGAGAAGAACAGGTCAACAGCATGCCCCATGACTCTTCAAAGAAACAATAATAACCACAGAGTGCAAAGAAGAGAAAAATCCATTGATCTGGCCTAGAACTCTCACCTGCACCACCACAGTCCACTGGCAGCCTCTGGATGCAGTGGGGAAGGTGAGTGAGGGGAATTCAGGAGTCCTGGGATCCTGCCGTGAACTTGCAGGGCCCCCTAGGCCTTGCAGGACGCCAGTCCCTCACAGGAAACTGCTTTACCCACAACCATGCTCTGCCAAAATGCATGTGGAGTGGGGAAGGAGCAGAGAAAGCCTTGAGCAGTACCAGCCACCATTTCCCAGGAACTCAACCCTTGTGAGTGGTGTGGCTGCCAGGGAGTTGGCCAGGGAGAGGACAGGCCCCGAGGACAAACTCCATGGCTGCAGACAGTTCCTGACTGGGGTGGGTTGCCTGAAAACACCCAAGAACACCTGAAGCCAACTGCGCTTGGACATTCACAAGGCAAACTGCCCGAGGCTCAGGTGGAAAGCCAGGTAGGACACACCATAGCTACCTCACTCCTCACGTTGACTCTTCTGTGCCCACCCTGCACAGCAGCCTTTCCACAGTGGCCTGGGACACCCTCCTAATCCCCACTGGGGTGGCTGAAGTGCTTGAGCTCCCTTCTCCACCCCTGCACTCCCCTTGAAGGTTCAAAACAGACAAAGAATTGGGCAATCCCCAGAGCCCCGCCCTCAGCCTAGGCTGGCTAGGCACTTCTTGGAGCAACACTTACAAAGAAGGAAGCCCACTGCCACTATTACAGCTGGCTTTCCCCCTCAAGTGCCACCTCTTGGCCAGAGGTCAGCAGTGCAGCCCACTGCAGTGGATATAATAACTCAGTTTTGGGGAAGACCTGATCCCAAGCCCCAGTTAACACCACTTTCCAAGCCACTCCTATCATTCAGAATGTCGTGAGTCAGTGCGGGTGCCCTCCACAGGACTACCACAGTTGGTAATTGGCAAACTCACTGCACCAAGGCTATATATAACCAAGGGAACGGTACCTATGTCAGCCCCCTGCCAGTCTCAAATAAGAATAAATAGTCTACCCAAGCAAGGAAGAACCAGAAAAATAATTCTGACAATATGAAAAAAACAGGGTCCTCCAACACCTCAAGAAGATCACACTAACTCTTCAGCAATGAACCTTAACCAGCATAACATTTTTGAAATTTCAGACATAGAATTAAAAAGTTTGATTATAAAATTGATCAATGAGCTTCAGGAGAAAATTGAGAACCAACATAAAGGAATTTTAAAAAGCTATGTAGGACATGAACTAAAAATTCTCCAAAGAGATAGACACTTAAAAAAAAAGCTGAAATTCTGGAAATGAAAGAATATTTAGGGAGGCAAAAAATAAAGTGGAAAGTTTTAACAGTAGACTAGAATAAGCAGAAGAAAGGCTCTTAGAACTTGAAGACACAGATTTTGAATTAACCCAACCAGACAATGATAAATAAAAACGAAATCAAGAGTACAAAACAAAGTCCCCAGGAAATGTGGGGTTATATAAAATGTCCAAACCTGAGAATCCTAGGTGTTCCTGATGAGGAAGAGAACGCAACAGGTTTGGAAAACCTATTTGATGGAATAATGGAGGAAAAGAGCCCTGGCCTTGCCAGAGAGCTGCACACCCAGATACAAGAAGCCCAAAGAACCCCCAGAAGATTCATTGCAAAAAGGTCATCCCCAAGGCATATACTCATTCAGCTATATAAAGTTAATGTGAAGGAAATAATTTTAAGAGAGGTGAGACAAAAAGCATCAATAACTTAACAAAGTTAAGTCTATCAGACTAACAGCAGACATCTCAGAAGAAATCCTATCAGCCAAGAAGGATTGGAGACCCATCTTCAATCTCCTCAAACAAAATAATAATCAGCCAAGGATTTTGTATCTCCCCAAACGAAGTTTCAAAAATGAAGGAGAAATGAAGTCTTTCCCAGATAAACAAGCATTGAGGGAATTTGTCACCACTAGACCAGCTCTACAAGAAATATTCAAAGGAGTTAAGAATGGTGAAACAAAAGGTCTAAATACACCCGTAGGGCTCGGTGGCTCAGCCTGTGATACCACGCTTTGGGAGGTTGAGGTGAGTGTATTGTCTGAGCCTGCGGGTTCGAGATCCGCCTGGGCAACTTGGCGAGACCTCACCTCTACAATAAATAAAAAAATCAGCCGGGCGTGGTAGCGCGCACCTGTAGTTCCAGCTACTTGGAAGGCTGAGGCGGAAGGATTGCCGACGCCTAGCAGGGTCGAGGCTGCGGCGACCGGGAGTGGCCACCGTACTCCAGTCTGGGCGACAGAGTGAGACTCCAACTCAAAAAAAAAACAAAACTAAACTAAACTAAATACACCAGTAGAAAAACGCTGGAAACCACACAACTCACAGACCTTATGGAACACCAATACAATAGAGAAAATAAAGCCATCAGATAACAACTATGGTGAATGGAATACCGCCTTACGCATCATCATTAACTGCAAACATAAATGGTCTCAGTACCCCCACTAAAAAGATATAGATAGGCAGAATAGATAAAATACAACCCAAATATCTGCTGCCTTTGAGAGACTCACTTAACTCACAATGACTCCTCGAGACTCAAGATAAAGGGGTGGGCTGGGCTCGGAGTCTCAGCCTGTAATTCCAGCACTTTGGGAGGCTGAGGTGAGTGGATTTCCTGAGCCTGCAGATACTAGACCAGCCCGGGCAATTTGACAAGAACTCATCTCTACAATAAATAAAAAATCAGCCAGGTGTGGTAGCACACACCTGTAGTTCCAGCTTCTTGGAAGGCTGAGGCGGAAGAATCGCTGGAGCCCAACAGGTCGACGCTGGGGTGGCCATGAGCGTGCCACTGCACTCCAGCCTGGGCAATGGAGTTAGACTCCAATTCAAAAAAAAAAAAAAAAAAAAAAGATAAAGGGGTGGAGAAAAATATTCCACACAAATGGAAAAATGAGCAGGAGTAGCCATTCTTATATCAGATAGACTTTAAATTAGCAACAACAACAACAAAAGACAAAGATGGGTTTGTATAGAATGATAAGGAATCAATCCAACAAGAAGACATGACCATTTAAAATATATATGTGCCTAACACCAGAGCCCCCAGTTTCATAAAACAAATTCCACTAGACCTAAAAAAGCAATAGACAGCAATACAATGATAATGGGAGACTTCAACCCTCCACTGATGCCAATAGACAGATCATCAAGGCAGAAAGTCAATGAAGAAGCCCTGGAGTTAAACCAGACTCGAGAGCAAATGAAAGTGGCAGGCATCTACAGAACATTTCAACCTAATGGAATATACATTTTTCTCATCAGCACATGGCACATTCTCCAAGGTAGACCATCTGATAAGTCACAAATCAATCCTCAATACATTTTTAAAAATTGAAATCATATCAAGTAACTTCTCAGACCACAGTGGAATAAAGTGAGAAGTTCTTCTTTGTGAGAAGAACTCACAAAAACATGGAAGTTAGACAATCTGCTCCTGAATGATTTATGGGTCAACAATGAAATCAAGATGGAAATTTAAAAATTATTCAAAATGAATGACAACAATGAAACAAGTTATCAAAACCTCTGGGACACAGCCAAAGCTGTGCTCAGAGGAAAAATTTATAGTGTTTAAGGTCTACATTAATAAGATTGAAAGGCTACATATCAACAACCTAACATCACACTTCAAGGAACTAGAAAAACATGAACAAACCAAACTCAAAGCTAGCAGAAGAAAAGAAACAACGAAGATCAGAGCAGAACTAAATAAAACTGAAATTTCATTTATTTATTTATTTTGAGTTGGAGTCTCACTCTGTCACCCAGACTGGAGTGAAGTGGCCACTCCCGGCCACCGCAGCCTTGACCTGCTGGGCTCCGGCGATCCTTTTGCCTCAACCTTCCAAGTAACTGCAACTACAGGCACGCGCTACCACACCCGGCTAATTTTTTGGTTTATTGTAGAGATGAGGTCTCGCCAAGTTGCCCGGGTGGGTCTTGAACCTGCAGGTTCAGGCAATCCATAAAATTAAAATTTTAAAAAATTAAAAAAATTTTTAAAAATACAAAGTTGGTTCTTTGAAAAGATAAACAAAATTGATATACTACTAGATAGCTTAATTAAGAAGTGAAGAGAGAAGATTCAAATTAGCTCAATCAGAAATGAAAATGGAGACATTGCAGCTGATATGATGGAAATTCAAAAGATCATCTGAGACTATTGTAAACACTTCTATGCAAACAAACCAGACAGTCTAAGGAATGAATAAATTCTTGGAAACATACAACCCCCTCCCCTGCAACCTTGAATCAGGAGGAAATAGACATGCTGAACAAACCAATAACAAGTAATGAGATTAAAACAGTAATTAGAAGACGGTCAACAACAGCAACAAAAAGTCCGGGACCTGATGGTCTCACAGCTGAATTCTATCAGACCTTCAAAGGAGAACAGGTACCAAGTTTACTGAAGCTATTCCACAAGATTGAAGAGGAGAGAATCCTCCCTAACTCATTCTACAAGGACAATATCACTCTGATGCCAAAGCCAGGAAAAAACACAACAAAAAAAGAAAACTACAGACCAATATCCCTTGTGAACATAGAAGCAAAAATCATCAACAAAATATTAGCAAACCAAATTCAACAGCACACTAAAAAAAAAAAATACACCATGACCAAGTAGGTTTTATTCCAAGGATGCAAGAGTGTTTCAATACATGCAAGTCAATAAGCGTGATCCACTATATAAACAGAATTAAAAACAAAAATCATATGATCAATAGACACAGAAAAGGCATTTGATAAAATCCAGCATCCCTTTATGATTAAAACAAAAACACTTAGCAAAATAGAAATAGAAGGAGCATTCCTCAAAATAATAAAAGTTATATATGGCAAACCCATAGCCCATGTCATCCCGAATGGAGACAAGTTGAGTACGTTCCCCCTCAGAACTGGAACAAAGCAAGGATGCCCACTTTCACCACTCTTGTTCATAGTACTGGAAAGCCCTAGCAGGAGTAATCAGGCAAGGAAAAAAACTAAAGAGTATCCGGATTGGAAAAGAAGACGTCAAACTATCTCTGTATGCCAACAATATGAGAATCCTAAAAATTCCTCCAAAAGACTCCTGGACTTGATAAATGAATTTGGTAAAGGTTCAGGATACAAAATGAACACATACAAATCAGTAGCACTGTTATACACCAATAGCAGCCAAGCTGAGAATCAAATCAAGAACTCAATTCCATTTACAATAGCAACCAAAAAGCAAAAATACCTAGGAATATATTTAACCAAGAAGGTGAAAGATCTCTATAAGGAGAACTACAAAACTCTGATGAAAGAACTTATAGAGGACACAAACAAATGGAGAAACACCCCATGCCCATGGATTGAAAGCATCAACATTGTTTAAAAATGACCATATTATCCAAAGTAATCTACAGATTCAATGCAATTCTATCAAACTACCAAAGTCATTTTTCAAAGAATTAGAAAAAACAATCCTAAAATTCATTTGAAACCATAAAAGAGCAGAATAGACAAAGTAATCCTAAGCAAAAAGAACAAAGCTGGAGGCATCACATTGCCTGACTTCAATTTATATGCACAGCTGTAGTTACCAAAACAGCATGGTACAAGAGCAAACATATGGACCAATGGAACACAAAAGAGAGTCCAGAACTAAGTGCTAATGCCTACAGCAAACTGATCTTTGACAATCCGTCAAGAAAAAATAAATAAAGAGTATCCAGATTGGAAAAGAAGAAATCAAACTATCTCTGTATGCCAACAATATGATAAAGCAGACAAAAATATATACTGGGGAAAGGACACCCTATTCAATAAATGGTGCTGGGAAAATTGGATACCTACATGCAAAAAAATGAAACGTGATCCCTATCTCACCCCATATACAAAAATTAAGTCAAGAGGACTTAAAGACATAAATGGCAGACCTGAAACTAGAGGAAAACCTAGGAAAAACTCTTCTAGGTATTTGCCTAGGCAAAGAATTTATGACTAAAACCCCAAAGGCAAATGCAACAAAAACAAAAATAAACAAGTGGGACTTAATTAAACTAAAAGGCTTCTGCATAGTAAGAGAAATAATCAACAGAGCAAATAGGCAGCCTACAGAATGGGAGAAGATATTCGCAAACTATACATCTGGCAAAGGACTAATATCCAGTTCTTCAAATAACTGAAGCAAGAAGAAAACAAATAATCACATTAAAAAGCGGGCAAATGACATGAACAGATATGTCTCAAAAGAAGATATACAAATGGCCAAAAACTGTGAAAAAAATGCTCAACACCACTTATCATCAGGGAAATGCAAATTAAAACCACAGTGTGATACCACCTTACTCAGGTCAGAATGACCATTATTTAAAAATCAAAAAATGATAGACACTGGCATGGCTGCAGAGAAAAGGGAATGCATATACACTGCTGGTGGGAGTGTAATTTAGTTCAGCCTCTATGGAAATCAGTATGGAGATGTCTCAAACAACTAAAAGTAAATCTACCATTTGATCCAGCAATCCCACTACTAGGTATCTACCCAAAGGAACAGAGGCTGTTATATAAAAAAGACACCTGCACCCACTTGTTCACCACAGCACAGTTCACAATTGCAAAGATGTGGAATCAACCTAAATGCCCATCAACCAATCAGTGGCTAATGGAAATGTGGTATAACACTATGGAACACTATCCAGTCATCAAGAAGAATGAAATCATGTCTTTTGCAGACATGGATGGAATTGGAGAGCATCATTCTATGTGAGCTAACTCAGGAACAGAAAACCAAATGTCACATGTTCTCACTTGGGAGCTGAACATAGAGAATGGTATTATGGGCACTGAACACTCAGGAGGGGTGGGGAGTACACTTAAAGCCCAGACCAAAACTATTTGTACCTCCCAAAGCTATTAAAATAAGATTTTTTTTTTTTTTTTGAGTTGGAGTCTCACTCCGTCGCCCAGACTGGAGTACAGTGGCCGCTCCCGGCCACCGCAGCCTCAACCTGCTGGGCTCCGGCCATCCTTCCGCCTCAGCCTTCCAAGTAGCCGGAATTATAGGTATGCGCTACCACACCTGGCTGATTTTTTGATTTGTTGTAGAGATGAGGTCTCGCCTGCCCAGGCGGGTCTTGAACCCGCGAGCTCAGGCAATCCACTCACCTCAGCCTCCCAAAGGCGCGGGAGAATATTTTTTAAAAGAAAGAATACCTACAGGCAGTAGTGTTTGTCTAAAAACATCACAAAAGTGGGATTTACCCTCTGTGACACCTTAATGGGACAGATACTTTAAAAAGGGGACTTTAAACAGTACACTGCATAGAAATCACCCACTGTATGTAAGTCCATGAGCACAGGGCACAAAAATTGACCCCAAGGACAATTGAGACCCAGGAAATAAGATGTGCCATTCCTTCCCTTTAGAAACTTATCTGGTCAGAAATACCAAAGCCCCCACAAAATCATACAGCAATGACAAAGCAGCCTCAGCATTTTCTTTTTTTTTTTTCTTTTTTAAAATGTATTTCTTAAAGAATTAGGCTGGGCTCGGTGGCTCAGCCTGTAATCCCAGCACTTTGGGAGGCTGAGGCGAGTGGATTGCCTGAGCCCGTGGGCTCAAGACCAGCCCGGGAAACTTGGTAAGACCTCATCTCTACAGTAAATTAAAAAAAAAGATTAGCTGGGTGTGATAGCACGTGCCTGTAGTTCCCGCTACTTGGAAGGCTAAGGCAGAAGGATCACCGGAGCCCAGCAGGTCAACACTGGGGTGGCTATGAGCGTGCCTGGGTGACGGGAGTGAGACTCCAACGCAAAAAAAAAAAAGAAAAAAGAATTGAGAGAGACTTCCTACAATTAATAGAATATGAAACAAACATGATAAAATAAGCTACACATTTAAGGGAAATAATTCTGACATTTGGATGCAAATTGCAGCAAAATATTAAAATTATACCAGTAGCAGTATTCGTTAAGAAAAAGAAATGTATTTCTAAAACCCATAATTAAAGTTTGTAAATTATTTGATAATCCAATTAATACCCAATTAATACAAACTAGATTTTTTCTGCTTCTTTTCCATGAAACACGAACACAGCCGAAGATGACATCAAACACATAATAGGCCACTCAGCATTTTCAAAGGAACCAAGGAGACAGATTGGGGTTGAAACCATCGAGCAGGGTCGCAGATCCAAACACCAACCTGAATAAGGTTTGCACTAAAAGCCAGTGATGGTGCTGTGCCTCTTCTGTATAACTGGCTTGAATTTTAATAGCACTGTTTCTGAACTTGTATATCATTACTGATGTTGTTTTGGCTGCTGTTAAAGGAGACCTTGTCGTGCACTAATTCTGTTGCATTATTTCCTCCAACACTCTCACACTGCGTAGGTTTGGATGAGGAAGCTGACCGGAAGAGCAGGGGATTTGCCTAAGGCTTCTCTGCCACCACGCGGGACTTCGGGTTTCCAACACTGTCCCCTACATGCCTTTCCCCAGCTCTGAGCTCCTGTAGGTATGAGGACCTCGCAGCATGGACCCGATGAGGAGACAGAAGCCACCCTGGTCACGTGATCAAGGACTATCTGATATAAACATATCATTGGCTGGTAACAGGATTCATTGCCAAGGAACCTCATTGCACATGAGTGTTATGAACTCAAGTGTTAATGCTTATCTCATTTCAACGCCAAGCTTCATCACGTGCATAAAATTACTCAGGCTTTCCCACCCAAGTTCAAATCCTTGCTCTGCTACTTCTGAGCTGGATGACCTTGAGCAAATAGCTCAGCCTCTCTAGAAAACGAGGGTGAGGCTGCCCGCATTAGAGGGCTATGGGAAGAGTGTGGTGGGGCCATAAATGCCAATAACTCCGCTAAGTAACTGGTGGTTACCATGACTATTATTATTATGACTATTATTATTATGACTATTATTATTATTATTAAGATTTCTTGGTTCTTCTGAAAAGCCGCCCAGTAAAACAATTGGAAACAATTTGAAAATCAACGTGACCTCCTGTGACCACAGTTGCCGGCAGATCCGTCCTTTGCTGTGCCGTGAGGATCTACCATATGTTACTCAGCCCTATTTTGAGCATTAAACGTCGGCGTCCACTCAACTTCACCACCAAAAACCTCCCAAGCACCAGCCCATGGAAGATGGCCTTCTCTAATCCAAGGGTGATGTTTCTTTCTGCACCTGGTTAACTTTCCTCAAACGTGAACCAATTGGCTTTAACCACAGAAGGCTATTGAAAAAGACTGGGAAGATTATGGGTAGTAATAGAGATAATTGCCAAGGAGGAATGAGAAAAAAATTAATGAATCTTCCTTCTCAGGGAGAAATACACGGCTTTATTATGGGGTCAGGAGGGATGGTCCAAGAGAAAATGCATCATGGAGAGTTGGAGAATTTGGCAGCAACAATGTCCGTGGCTCAAAGCAGCTTTTAAGGGACAACCTCGAGGGACTGCATTTCTATAAAAGGAATGAGATGCTTTTCTCAGTGCTGCTGAAAGTGCAGAATCAGAAACGCCTAGAAACAGCGAGTTCCTTTGTGATTATTTGCAGAGGACAAGAAGAAACACAATGTTCCGCTGAAGCTGGCAATGGGTGACAACCTCTCCAAGTTTTCTGAAACTCGT
Source organism: Carlito syrichta (assembly GCF_000164805.1). NCBI lineage: Eukaryota > Metazoa > Chordata > Mammalia > Primates > Tarsiidae > Carlito > Carlito syrichta. The sequence goes on from NW_007253073.1 coordinate 603,380, forward strand.
GTGGGCAAGTCTCAGGAAGCAGAAGAAAATACGTGAGCACAAAATCTTGTGGTCAATGAGTTTTTCTGGGTCCTTGTCTCTGCCATACTGAATTGAGTGGAAGCCTTCACATTTGAACCCATTTTCCCTCCTTCCAAACGCACCAGGCCAGCAGTACAGAGTTGGATTGGCCCTGAATGGCATCTTAGAACCAGCTGGGATGTGTACTGTCTCAGGGCACTGCAGTTCTGCACAGCGTGTCCCGAGGACTGCCAGCCAACAAGTACTTCACCGACGTCCCTTGGGGCTAACCATGAACCCTCTGAATTCTGGTGGCAGAGACTCGAAGAAAGACTTGGAGAGAAAGTGATGTGAATACCACAGGAAGCGTTTTCCACGGACACTGAGGTTCTTATCTTCTCATTCACAGACTTATTTTATTTATTTATTTATTTATTCATTCATTCATTTATCTGATTTGGAGTCTCACTCTGTTACCCAGACTGGAGTGCAGTGCAGTGGCCGCTCCCGGCCACCGCAGCCTTGACCTGCTGGGCTCCGGTGATCCTTCCGCCTCAGCCTTCCAAGTAGCTGGAACTACAGGCGTGTGCTACCACGCCCAGCTAATTTTTGATTTATTGTAGAGATGAGGTCTCGCCAAGTTGCCCGGGTGAGTCTCAAACCCATGGGCTCAGGCAATACACTTGCCTCAGCTTCCCAAAGTGCTGGGATTACAGGCTGAGCCACCGAGCCCGGCCCAGACTTATTTTAGAATGACCCTAATTGATCACCCATGTCCAGTGTCACGTCTTTCAGTAACTTCTTCGTTGGCAAATACTGAATGTCCAAATATTGCCCACCAGGAGAAAGCAAGGGCCCAGAAGGGAAGTGGTCACTCCCAACCCTCCTGGCCTGAGGGGGAGGGGAACTTGGGTGCCCGCCCTTTAAAACCACTGCACTGCACTCCAGTCAGAGAGTTAGCCAGCCTGGGACTGGCTCGAGGGTTTTCCAGATAATATCCTGGGAATGGCAGCTCCACACTGGACACAATCTAAAAGCAGGTGCAGCGAGTAAATGGAACCAAGATGCTTAGCACAAAGTGAGATGCTGACCCTTAGGCCCCAACGTCATTGTCTAGGTCCCTGGAACTTGCCTAGCTGACCCCTGAGGAGTGATTTATTTACAAACGTGGAATATTAAATGTTCAAATTTTTAAAAAAATGTATTTAGAGACAAGGTCTCCCAGCCTGGAGTACAGTGGTGCAATCATAGCTCACTGCAGTCTCGAACTCCTGGACTCAAGTGATCTTCCCATCTCAGTCTCCTGAGTACCCAAGACCCCAGGTGCACATCACTGCGCCAGCTTTTTTAATTTTTATTTTTGTTGAAATGGGATCTTTGTTGTCCAGGCTGGTCTCGAACTCCTGACCTCTAGTGACCCTCCCATCTTGGCCTGGCCCAAATGTTCACATTTTTAAAATGTCATGTGTCTTGTTGGTATCTTAGATTCATCTGCAATTAAGGCCTTCAGTAAATAAACGTTATTTTAGACATTGAGAAATACTTGGAAGGCCAGTGTTCCAAGCACTGAGTGTGTGGATATAAATAGCCACTGGGATCTGATTATATCACTCACTCTTTCTGCCAACCGTATTCTAAATAAGAGTTGCATCTGATTGGAGTTGCTTAAATCTTCCCGTGATTTCTCCTAACAAGCAACTTCAGACATCAGACTTAATTAGAATGAAATCGGTGCCTTACCAGCCTCACTGGTTATTTTAACCAGTGTTAATCCACTGGCTAAGAGGTCGTTAACATATAATCTATTTATGTACATATTATTAGGAATAATAATATTTATAGATATTATTAGGAATAATAATAATTATAGATGTTACTAGGAATAATAATATTTATAGATATTATGAGGAGTAATAATATTTATAGATATTATTAGGAATAACAATATCTATATAGAGAGATATTATTAGGACTAATAATATCTATATCCCTAATAGTTGAATTTTTAAAAAAATTGCAGCCCAAGTCACAAGTGACCCCTCTGGATCTTAGAGTCCACTACAAGGATGAGAAAATCCATTGATTGTGCTGAACTCTTAGATGGCAAATGCCTTTTTGGTAACCAAGAACACACCCCCCTAGAGAAGGTCCATTGCAGCCTATTTCCGACCAGGTAATTATTTGCCACTGGTTTTCATCTCCTCCCGAGGTCCTGTGCCCCGCTCAAGGCTCTCCCAGATCCAGCTTTAACCTCTGGACCCAAGTCTGTTGAAGAATCGCCCCACCTTCTCCCAGAAGCCTCTTCCCAAATCCCAGGCAGAAGCATTTGTACAGCGGGTCTGACTATTTGTCCGTGTGTGTCACCCAGAGCTGCACGCTTCCTCCTGGAGGGCCTTACCTTGGAGTGATAACGGCTTATTACCTGTCTGTCTGAGATTCAGGCCTGACTGGCTTTTAATTTTTTTGTGTGTTTAATGTAGAGAAAATAGAATTGCTTTTGATTGATCCTGCCAAATGCTACGATAAACGTGCCTCTCTCATTGTTCAGTGGACTACAGGAGGCAGCATAAAACTCTCATTCCAGGAGCTCGTGCCAAGGAAAGGCTGGGTGGGGCATGTTCCAGCCTATGGCCACCAGCTTGTACCATGCTACCAGGACACCGTGATACCAGCTACCGTGAGGCTCACCTGCCCAAAGTTTCTTACAGTCTCTGGGTCTTAGTTTCCTCGTCTTTCAAAATGTGCATAACACAGTTGTTACCAAGGCACATGACACTATGGGTGTAATACAATACAGTGTGTGTGTGTGTGTGTGTGTGTGTGTGTGTGTGTGTGTGTGTGTGTGTTAATGTAGAGTATTATGATCATTTAGAAAATACAAAACTGTTCCTTGAAAGATATAGCTTCATGGTGCATACACAGTCCACCACTGTAAAGGAAAAGTTAATGCTAATAATCTTCGAGAAAGTTTTTTTTAGTTGACAGATAAAATTGTGTGCTATCATATACAACACAAGTTTTAACATATGTATACACTGTAGTATAATAACGTATATATGCACTGTAGTGTATACATTGTATATACAATCTCGCTAATTGACAGTGCATTATCTCGCATAGTTATCCTCTTTGTGGTGAGAACTCTTGATATCCACCCTGAGCAGTTGTCAAGACCATGATACATTAACTATAGTCACCATATTGTACCATAGACCTCCCAAACTTATTCCTCTTATCTAACCAATATGCTGTATTCTTTGGCCAACATTATAGAAAGTAGATAAACAGAGTTATAGTGAAACCTTTAACGAAAGTGAGAGGTTTTAACAAAATGCAAGGAAACACTCTCTTTTCCAAATGTTGTTCTATGTGAAATTGTTGGTGAAGGCCAACCTGGTTTCCTATAGCTGTCTGGGCCTGGAAGAGGCGCAGTGATATTTTCATTGACAAACAGTTTCACTCCCTCTATAAATCAACATCATCTCCTCCTGGCCCCTCCAAGATCCAGCAGCTGTCAGAAGGTTTCCAGGTAGAGTAATGATCTGGGCCCCACAGACCACACTGTCTTATTGAACTGCTCCCAAGCTCACTGGCTCTGGGACCAATAAATCATTGCCTTACAAGTCATCTGGAACGCGGGTACCGTGCGGAGTCAAGAGTCAAGGTTCCACGGAACTGTTAGGAGAATTTGTCATGGGGGGAGGACAGGTATGTCATTTTTTTTCTATTTTTAGACACAGCATCTCCCCTCTCCTGATCCTTGGCATGGCTTCCTATCTGCGTGCTTTTCTATATCCAGGAAATGGAACCCTCCCCCTCAGTGCAGCCACCACTGCTTTTTCTCTTTATCCTGAAGCCCTTCCAAGACCCCCGCCGTCTGCTCGAGCAGAGAAGTTGGGCTTCTTTCTGGGGCGGCTTCCGCTTTGTTCTATCCTGCTTCCCATGGAGATGACACACTCGGTAAAGAGGCGGCCTGTTTCTGGTGTCCCTAGCAGATGGAGACAAAGTTCTTTCCCGCTCTTGCTCCAAGAAACCAGGTGACGTTGTGTTGCCAAGTTTTTGCTTTTTTTAATTGAGCAATTAGAAAGAGAATAATACCAACCTCTCCCCTTTATGGGAGCCTTGTCATTTAGAAAGCTCCGGTTTCTCCAGCCACACCCGATCCTGGACTCTCTTAGGAGCATTTGCCAATAAAACGTGCTTCCAGATGCCAGAAAGAGTCAGGAACGAATAATATATATATGAATTGTGTGTGTATAAATATTGCGTGCGCGCGCGCGTATATATATATATATATATATATATATATATATATATATATATATTTTTTTTTTTTTTTTTTTTAAAGCAGAGTCTCACTCTGTTGCCCAGGCTGGAGTACACAGGCATGAACATGGCTCACCCAGGCTTGACCTTCTGGACTCAGGTGATCCTTCCACCTCAGCCTCCCAAGTAGCTGGGACTACAGGTGTGCAACTCCATGCCCAGATAATTTGTTGATATTTCGTAGAGACAAGGTCTTGCTATGTTGCCCAGGCTGGTCTCGAACTCCTAGGCTTAAGCAATCCTCTCACCTCAGCCTCCCAAAGTGCTGGAATTACAGGCACGACCTACCACATCCAGCCAAGGACTTTGTATCTTAAGCAACATCTAAGACTCCAACAATTACGAGTTTTGCTAAACTGAAAACACAAGCTTTCTGTGCCTTAGTAACCTCTGCCTAAGTTTTGAGTCACCCCACTTACAGATAACGACGTCTGTGTTATTTTTAACTCCCCTGTCTTAATTTTCATAAGAACTATCTGAGCTGAAGACGTAGGAAGGTCCTTGTCAATTAAGGGCTATGGTTTGACTTCAAAGTTAGGGCTAGAAAAAGGTAGAGGATGGCCTCGTTTCCGTTCTTCCTGGATGAAATTGGTCCGCTTTGCCATACAAATAGTGTTTCGGTTGCTCAGAAAATTAAACTTCAGATTTCAAAAGCATTTCTGAACAAGCATTTGTACTCTCAGTACAAAAGAAAAAAAAGGTTCCATGAACACTATAATAACAAATACTTCTGGGCAGGCAAGAGCCACAGAGAAGGCTGACACACATGGGCAACAAAGCCCTGAGTCGCTCCCTCGAGACAAGTGACGGTGGGGCTCTACCAAGTGTCCACACATCCTCCGACCCGCCTTTCTCCAGAAGATGCTGCTGAAACTCCCCTCCCCGTGAATGTGAGCTCAGCTTAGTGACTTGCTTCCCCAAATAGCTTGTGGCCAGGGAAGATGTGTAACTTTCAGGGCAAAATCTAGTAGACGCCACCTTGACCAAGAGACCGTGCTGAGCATCTGTGTAGTAAGACACACCAGCACAATGGATCCTCTCCTGGGATGAGAGAAGGGCACGCCACTTTTGGGATATTTTTCCCCCAAATCCACAATTCCAGACATCATGAGAAGATATAGAAAAGCAAGGGAGGGTCAGCAAAACAGCTGACCCCTAGTTCTCAAACGCGTCAAGATCATGAAAGACAAGGAAAGAGAAAAGGGGGAGAAATTGTAAATAGGCAGAGATCACAAAGGCACAGTAATTAAATGCAGCAGGGTGTGTTGGATTGGATCCTATATAGAAAAGAAGAAAAAAAAGACATTACCGGAAAAGCTGGTAAAATCTGGACCGAGCCTGTAGCCTGACTTATTAGTCAGGTGTCAGTGTGAATTTGGATCCACGTGCTCTGGTTATGTCAGACATTAACGTCAGAATCAGCCGAATGAAGGATTTACAAGAATTCTCTATTGCAACTCTCCTGCAAATCTAAAATGATCTTTTAAAACAAAAAAACGTGTTCAATATCCCGTGTGTTGACGGGATGTTGAATGTAACTACAGGCGAAGCGGACACCCATGCATGCCTTCATTCAGTTTGTCCTACATATATTTACTGAGGGCCTACTCTCTGCCAGGCCCTGTTCTAGGCACAAGTGAGGTCCCCACAAGCATGGGACTTCCGGGCCAGTAGGTGTAACACATGGGCGAGTGATTCAGGCCGCCATGGGAGGAAGTAACGGCGTTGCTGATCCCGGGGTTGGGAAAGGCGTCCCGAAAGCAACACGGGGCTTCGCTGAGACCAGAGTGTAATGGTAGGTGGGGATGGGGACTGTTGACTGTTTGTTCAAAGAGGAGACCCTTCCGGTCAGAAGGAGCCACAGGACAAGGACCTATGGCCAGGGAGGAGGGACCCCTGAAGATGCCAAGAACTGGGACCAGAGGGCAGAGAATGGAATCCAGAGAGGAAGGCAGGGGCCAGATCTTGTGAGAGCCTACAGTCAGGGAGAGGATGGGGGATTCCATCCTGAAGTCAAGAGACACCACTGGAGAGTTTTCAGTAAATCATGCAGTTATGTTGCAATCCATTTCTCTTCATCTGTCTGTTAGCTTCCAGAGTCAGTATGGCATCATTCATGTTTGTGAATGAGTCAAGTTTCCTCATTGTGAGTGACCTTTCATAAGAAACTTGAACCTTTCATAAAAAGCGTATCATTTATTTTTTACCCTGACCTCATCTCTACCTTCCATTCTTATTTTAGGGGTGGGGACTGGACATTTGATGAAGTGCACCAGGACCCAATAGCCCAGGAAACACAGTAGCCCCTTCGCTGACATGAGTCCTAGTTTCGAGTTGGGCCTTTGTTATTCAAGGATTCTTTTTTTTTTCTGAGTTGGAATCTCACTCTGCCACCCAGACTGGAGTGCAGTGGCACGCTCCCAGGTATCGCAGCCTCGACCTGCTGAGCTCCTGCGATCCTTCCGCCTCAGCCTTCCAAGGAGTCAGAACTACAGGTGTGCGCTATCACGCCTGGCTAATTTTTGGTTTATTGTAGAGATGAGGTCTTGCCAAGTTGCCCGGGCGGGTCTCGAACCCATGGGGTCAGGCAATCCACTCATCTCGGCCTCCCAAAGTGCGGGATTACAGGCTGAGCCACCGAGCCCGGCCTCAAGGACTCTTTTAGGGTGGGCAAGGGCAACAGAAGTCTTTCCATAGGTATTGTTGCTGGTACTGGGACCCCACTGTTTGTCCCTAAGGCTCTTCTTCCTGCAGGCAATGAGTTGAGTTCAAATCTCCTTTATTGATGGTTCAGTATTGAGGGCAGGAAGGAGACTTACCAGCAGGCTCCCCAGAACTCAACCAGCCTCTCCACTTGAGGGTCTCCCCCCACTTCAGAGTCCTGGTGGAAAGCAGGGGTCCATCTTCCACCGCAAACGCATAGACTCAGGACACAACCTTGGCTCGTCTTTCTGGACATCTCACCCATGTCTTTGAGTCTTAAGTAGATGATGAAATAACATAAGAGCAAGCTAGAATTCTTCCTGATGAGGAGGGAGTCCTGGTGGCCCAGTCCAGGGACATGGGTAGTGGCAGTGTCAGCAGACGTGTCCAGAAACCAGACCAGTCTTATGACACGACTTGGGCTACAGTGCCACTGCCAGCCACTGTGGCTGCCCCCATGCGTGGATTCGAGTTCTCTGAGGATGATTCAATGTCTTTGCAAGAGGTCCTCTATTTGCAGGGCGTTTTCTGGTATTGGTGACCAAGAACCCTGACTGGGAATAATAATAGCTCACATTGATGGGTCATGCACTATTGGACACACACTGCCTGACAGTCTTTGCTATAGATATTCGCTTCTTTAATGCTAGTGAAATAGAAAGTCTCTCTGTGACAGCAGAAAGCCATGGGGCAGAAGTAATGTGCTTTAATAAGGAAACACTAAAGTGTGGATGGAAGCCTTTTTTTCAGGTCCCGAGATTAAAAAGACGCTTTTCTCTCTTAGTAGGAAACTGAAAATAACCTGAAATGTCTGAGGACGGGAGTCTAGGTCGGCAAATTATAAGACAACCACTTGAGGGACTAGTATGCAGTCATTTAAAACAATGATTAGTGGCCTGGCTTGGTGGCTCAGCCTGCAATCCCAGCACTTGGGGAGCCGAAGTGCGTGGATTGCCTGAGCCCACAGGTTCGAGACCAGCCCAGGCAACATGGTGAGAGCTCGTCTCTACAATAAAAATAAAAATTAAAAAAATTAGTTGGGCATGGTAGCGCGCAACTGTAGCTCCGGCTACTTGAAAGGCTGAGGCGGAAGGATCGCCGGAGCCCAGCAGGTCAACACTGGGGTGGCTGTGAGCATGCCACTGCCCTCCAGCCTGGGCTACGGAGGAGTGAGACTTCAACTCAAAACACACACACACACACACACACACACACACACACACCAAAATAAAATGATGATTAGCGAAACTGAGATGTAACATGAGAAAAGCTTGTGAATGCAACAGTATAAAAACATAGAAGCAAATTGTCAAGGAGCAGGAAGCTTTAAACAGAGCCATTTGGGGGGGTGGTTATAGGCGAGGCGTCTCCCCAATTCCTAAACTCCCCCTAACGTTGTTCTATTAAATTTCTAATTTTAAAAGAAAACCCACTTTCCCTCACGATGGATTGATCTCTGTACTGGAGGGCGATTGTCCTCCAAGTGCGGGAAAATCCCTGTACTCATCCCCTGAGCAGCCATTTAAGATAATGGCCTTCAGGGTCACTTGGAAGCCTGTGCTAACAGGGCAGATTCTGACCCCAGTGTTCACCTGATGTTTTTGGCACCAAACCCCAAGATGTACCCAACTCGGGCTCTGAGGTTGAAACCCTGATCTCGACACACGGCATCCCTGGCTGGGTATTCTTACAAAATTGCGGTTTTCTGCTTCACACAGGGAACCGGGAAAGTCACTTCGGTTCATGAAATGTCACAGAAACGAGACGTCCCACCTCCGAGCCACACGTTTAACTTCTATGCAGGCTGTGCCCAAGGTCCCCTGCCCTGGGCGAGCGGCACTTCTGTCTGTCTGCCCAACCTTGGCTCCAGGCTCCCTGTCTCCCAGGCATCCAGGACTGACCCTTCCTGGGGAACTCAGTGAGCAAAAACAAGCTTCCTAATAGTTGAACTACTAAGAAGATGAAAATGAGAAATTGCCATTTTTGTAAGTACGAAGCAGTTGATGTCTACGACTTCCTGTGATTCAGCCTGATGAGTAGCGGACAGCATGGTCTACTTTTGTGACATTGGTGGTCCCGGGGGGTCACATCCCAGAGCCTCTGAGGTCGCCCCACTGCCCATTGGGATCTGCAGCATCTGCGGGTCTACGTGACGTTGCTTGTCACAGGTTAGCCCCACAGTTCCAAGTCAGATCTTTCTTGTACATTCCAGAGATGTGTCATTTGCATCTGGCTGAGATACTTCCAGAAAGGAAGTCCCTTCTGACCTGGACGCTGCTAATTCACTTAACAGGGAGATCTTATTAAAGGAGGGCCACTAAGTAGTTCTACTTAATCACACAGCCTGATTATCTTCCAAGATTAAAAATGCGAGAACGCTGTGACCCCATCAATTCCGCCTCTTGATAATTTGTCCAACAAATACACCCACACTCATGTAAAGTGATTTATGTTGAAGAACATTCATTGCCACTTTGGTAACAGCAACAGACTATTTTTAGCTGTTTAAATATATTTGACACATCCATACAGTGGAACAGAATAGTGCATTGCCAAGATACAGCATTAAGTGAAGAAAGTAAGACAGTGTTTTGGTGTGTCATGATGGGGTGGGGAAGAGAGAAAGAGGGAGAGAGAAACAGAGAGAAACACAATTGCATGAGCACACAGGACGTTTCGAGATGAATATACAAGCCATAACGGCTGCCTCTTGGGAGGAAAGGTTGCAAAGGAGGGAGACCTAGCTTTCAGTGTACGTCCTTTGGTCCATTTAAAATTTTATACCACATCTACCAATTACTTATTTTATTTTTTGAGTTGGAGTCTCACTCTGGGCTCTGGCGATCCTTCTGCCCCAGCCTTCCAAATAGCTGGAACTACAGATGTGCACTACCCAGCTGGAATTACAGGCTGGGCCACTGAGCCCGACCTAACCAATTACTTATTTTAAAATCAAAGTGATAACTTTTTAAAAACCCAGGTTTTTTCTTAAATGCATAAGATTGAGAAAGAGGGTCACAGTGGATAACGCCTGTCATCCCAACATTTTCGGAGGCAGAAGCGAGAGGATTGCCTGAGCCCAGCCTGGGCAACTTGGCAAGACTTCGTCTCTACAATAAATCAAGAAAAGTTAGCTGGACATGGTGGTGCACACCTGTAGTCCCAGCTACCTGGAAGGCTGGGGAGGGAAGGATTGCTTGAGCTCAGCAGGTCGAGGCTATAGTGGCTGTGAGCGTGCCACTGCACTCCAGCCTGGGCTATAGAGTGAAACTCTGACTCAAAAAAAAAAAAGATTGAGAAAGAAGAACCCGATCCTACTTTGAAGTTGACTGAGGGACAAATCCCCGTCCTCGATTCCATGGACAGCTAGGGTGGCCCATGCTTCTTATTCACCACATTCACCCCAAACCCCTAAGAAGAGGGTGAAGCATTTGAGAGAGACCGTCCCCCTCCTGATGTGGACTCCAGGACACTTGAAGGCTCCTGTGGGCTGTGCTCTCAAAGTTTGGGGGGAGCAGGGGTACGTCAAGCAAATTAAGCCCAGCTACAGATGCTACAGACGTAGATCGCTCTATATGTCTAAAGGCACGACAAACAGAGCCCGAGGCATAGTAAATGTCCCTGCAGACGGGTATGTACACGGTACATAGGCGGTATGTACACGGTCCGACAATTAGGCTCTCAAACCATCCATACCTCATGGCTGAATAGCACTACGGTCACCTTCAAAGGACTCCCCTTGGGAAACTATGCACTGACACCAGTGCCTCGTCCACCCGTCAGAGAAGTTTTGGAACTCTTCTTCTGGAATGGCCATCAGAGCTGTTATTGTTATTCCATAAGGCCTGACAATTAAGTTCATGAACTTGCCACTGTGCACTCACATCAGCAGCACTGGACAAATAACTGCATTCATTGGAACACCTTCCCTACTCACCTTATCTGGCCCCCAATGTCTTTTTTTGTTGTTGTTCAAAGATAAAGGAAATATTGAAAGGAAGACCTGCGATGACATTCGGGACATCAAGGGTAATACGACCACAGCGCTGATCGCCATTCCAGAAAGGGTTCCAAAATTGCTTTGATGGGTGCAGTAGGTGCTGGTGTCCATGCAGTTTTCTCCCCAGGGGAGTACTTCACTGGTGACCACAGTGAGATTCAGCAGTGAGGTATGGGGTACTTTTTCTAGGATGAGTTTGTGAACTTAAGTGTGTGACCTCGTATTTGCCTCTGCAAAAAGTTAAATTGCTAAGATTCTCAAGAGCAGAGTTTTGAGTAGGCAACATACCTCCCCTATAATGTTGGAAACATACCTCCGCTATAATGTTGGAAGCCATTTGAGTCCAAATGAATAAAGATTTCCTATTCAGCCACTATCATGTATTTGTTAGGTACCATAAAGCAAGCACACTGGCCAAGTGTGGTGACTCATGCCTGTAATCCCAATGTTTTGGGAGGCTGAGGCAGGAGCATCACTTGAGGCCAGGAGGATTGCTGGAGACCAGCAACATAGTGAGACCTCATCTCTACAGAAAGTAAGAAAATTAGCCGGGCGTGATAGTGCGTGTCTGTGGTCTCAGCTGCTTGGGAGGCTGAGATGGGAGGATCGCCTGGGTCCAGGAGGCCGAGGCTGAGGTGAGCTCTGATCATGCCACTGCCCTCCAGCCTGGGCTGCAGTTTGAGACCCTCAACTCAAAAAGGAAGAAAAAAGAAAGAAACCCTGTCCAATATGTCATTGTTTCAGTAGCCACGAAGCTATAACCACCCCTACTCTTCCTCCAATAATCCCTCACTCCCCCCCTTGGAGAAATGATGGAAACTTAAACTTGTGGGTGCTCAGTTGTTTCCAGCTGGGGTTTGCTCTCCTTTCTTTTGGAAAACACATAAGGAAATAGCATCAGAATATCCTTAAAGCTGCTGGCCCAGCACCTGCCAAACCAGAGCGTCTGCGTTCTCCACGATGCCATCTGTCCTGCGTGCCACCTACCTTGTGCTCCCGTCAAAGTTCTCAGCATCATCATAGTACACATATCATTTTCCCTTTAAAAGTGCATTTTTCACTTTTTAAAGGGAAATGCAAAAATGTAATTGACTACATTTAAAATAAAAACGTAATTTGAAAATTAACTGGGAAGCGCAGGCAGCATGTGCATGATGGATGAACGGTTATTTTAAATAAATACTTTTTTTAAATGACCAAATGGTACAAACTGATCATTAAATATGCATACATATATATTTAAAAGCCGAACACAGTGGCTCACGCCTATTGGGAGGCCAAGGTGGGAGGATCGCTGGAGCCCAGGAGCTCAAGACCAGCCTGGGAAAAATAGCCAGACCACATCTCTACCAAAAATCAAAAAAGCGTGGTGGCACATGCCTATAATCCCAGTTACTTGGGAGGCTGAGGCAGAAGAATCACCTGGGCCCAGGAGGTCGAGTCTGTGGTGAGTCATGATCGTGCCACTGCACTCCAACCTGGGTGACAGAGTGACTCAAAAAAAAAAATTAGAATCATTATTATTTCACCTATAAAAATGGCAAAGGTAAACATGAGTTTTACTCCTCAGTATCTGTATGGGAAAGAGCACTCTTGTCCTTTGCTATGGAATTGTAATCCTACCCCCTTCTAAAACACTTCCAGAAGGACAAATTCCTTCAACGCATGAGTTTTGCTTCCTGGAATATATTGCATGAAAGTAAATAAAGACATGCCAAAGTTATCTCCAAGGATGTCATAGCAATATCGTTTGCAACTGCAAAGAGGAGGAGGAGGAGGAGGAGGAGGAGGAGAAAGAAGAAGAAAGATCCTACCTGTGCTTCATTAGACAGTTAGCCATATAAAATTGCAAGACATCCACAGAATAAAATCCTTGTCAGTATTAAAGTACATGAAATGGTAATCGCATATTTTTGAATGGGAAAAAAAAGCAGTTTACAAACAAGTATGGTATATATGTGTGTATATATATATATATATATATATATATAAGTATCAGGTGTATATATAGGTATATACAAGTGTGTGTATATCTATATACACATATATGTGTATATATATATATATATATATATACACACACACATATATGTATGTATATATAATGTTTACAGAAGTGTGTTGCACCCAAAATATTAAAAGGATTTTTTTCTGGGTTGTAGGATTTTACGTTTTTTTTACTCTCTTTATTATATTTTTCTTCACCATTTGATTTCCTAAATATAAATGTGTTAATTTTACAAAACAAGCTTTTCTTAAAAAAAAAAAAAAAGAAAGAAAGAAAGAAAGAAAGAAAGAAGCTAGGTGATTCTCTTGGGAAGGCATTCACTCTCCACACAGAAAGACTCATTTTTCTTGGGTGTGTTAACTACCCATTGAAATGAACTGCACATTATTTTTACTGCTTGAAGTCCTCTGAATAAATCCGTGGTAGTTCTCTTCCAAGGATTCGGGCCAGGAAGATTAATCTGTGAATTTGGTTTAAGAAATGAAGTCTATTAAGTGGTCTTAAAAACAAAAATGGGCATCATCGTTCATGCAGATTATTGGTGCCTTAAAGGGCCTTGACTTCCGCGCACCCTGGCTTTCTCTCCCTCTGCACGTTTTTTTTCTTTAAAATTTTTTTCTTTTTTTTGAGTTGGCGTCTCACTTTGTCGCCCAGGCTGGAGTGCAGTGGCACACTCATGGCCACGCCAGTGTTGACCTACTGGGCTCTGGTGATCCTTCCACCTCAGCCTTCCAAGTAGCCAGAACTACAGGCACGCGCTACCATACCGGGCCAATTTTTTATTTACTGTAGAGACGAGGTCTCACCAAATTCACTGGGCTGGTCTCGAACCTGCAGGCTCAGGCAATCCACTTGCCTTGGCCTCCCAAAGTGCTAGTATGACAGGCTGAGCCCCCACGCCTGGCCATCCTTCTGCACTTTATTTTAAGTCAGGGGAAAGGTGATGGGACAGAGAGAGCCCTGTGACGGAGCACCTGTCCGGCACGTGGGAGGAAGGCCAATAGACCTAAAGTTAGGTCTAGAGTCCAGGGAGCCTTTGAGATGACAGCAGGGCTTTGAGTCTGTGGTTTCAGTGAAAGACCAAGATGAGCCCCTGGTGCCTGAAGCCTCTCCCTGGAGGCCATGAAGAAGCACGTGGCTCTAACGCCTGTATCCAGCCAGAACACACGCAGGGTATACCACCAGCCGCGAAAGCATGACACCCCACGCAGAGGACTGAGAAGCAGGTTTTAAATCAAAGTGAAGGAGAGTCCCCCGTGCCCCTCCTCAGCCCCTCCTGAGCTGGGAGCCCTGTGGAGCCCTGAGAGAGGGGGACCCCCCTCAGGCAGCCAGCTCAGCAGAACCAGCCCTGGATTTCAACGAGGTGTCAGGTGGATTCAACGCATACAGATTCTCACTGGCCTTTTCTGCTGACAGGTTGCTTCTCTGCAGACCTGCCCGAGTGGGAGATGGCTGGGCAGGGTACGGCAAAAGGGACCCACGCATCCACCGTGGCACTGTGGAGATGGATGCACGATTTGGGGAGGGGGACACCTGGCAGTGACTATCAAACTGTGAAATGCACATTCAGCGCAGCACAGTGAGTTCATTTGTCGGAGTCCAACTTCCAAAATACTAGCACAAAGACAGATTGTTTCTAATAAACAAGAAGTTCCAGAGAACCGAAATGTTCATCACTACGGCATCATTTAAGCAGAGCAGGCTGTGTCCACACAATGGCACACCGCGTAGCCGTTAAATGTGAAATGCTGGCCGGGCATGGTGGTTCAAGCCTGTCACCCCAGCACTTAGGGAGGCCAGGGTGAAAGGATTGCCTGAGCTCAGGGCTTCAAGATCAGCCTGAGCAACTTGGCAAGACTTCGTCTCTACACTAAATCAAAAAATTAGCTGGGTGTGGTGGCATGTGCCTGTAGTTCCAGCTACTCCAAAGGCTGAGGCGGAAGGATTGCCTGAGTCCAGCTGGTTGAGTCTGCAGTGGCCGTGAGCATTCTACTGCACTCCAGCCTGGGAGACAGAGTGAGACTCCAACTCAGAAAAAGAAAAAAAAGAAGAAGAAAAGAAAAGGAAAAGAAATACCGTGACAATAACTTGGGAAGAAGCCTCTTCCAAATAACCCCCACCTGAAAAAAAAAAAAAAAGCCCTTCATTTTCATAGATCTATATATAGGTGTGTGTGTCAATGTCTAGTTAGCATCAAAAGGAATGTGAAAGGTTGTATACCAACCAGTTAATACAGATTCTTCTGTCATGGGATGGAAATGAAAGAAGAGGAAACTTACTTCCTATCTCACAAGTTTCTGGATTGATTACATTGACATGTTTACTGTGATCTCTTGATTTCGGGGTTAGACTGATTTCTACACTTTCGGCAGTTCATGCTGAGGCTCTGCTCAAGGAGACACAAACTCTGCGCGACCTCAGTTCCATCAGCCCAGGGCACCTGGGTTCTGGGGAGAAGCCAGGTAGTGGCTCGGCTCTGATGGGTAAACTGAGTCTTGAGGAAGGGACTGGTCATAGGGCAGCAAGATAAGCAGCAGCTTGTCAGATAGGAGATCGGGGTGGAATAGCCAGCAAACGCTCTCAAGGGATGCTGGGCTCAGAGCCCTGGACCACGGCAGCATTCTTCTTCCTCTGTCTCTGGGGCTGGGTGGTCCCCAAGCTGGGGTGAGGCTGAGCCCTCAGATCTGGCCACATGGACTATGGATCGCTCCAGGGCTGGACTACTCAGGGCTGTCCACTCAGAGCAAATGTCATATTCTGATGAGTCCTGTGGTATCCTCAGCCCCGGGGAGGTGGCCTGAGGTAGGAAATGTGCCTGACTGGTGTCTAGAGCCTCGGGGGCCATTCTCGACTCCACTCTCTGGGTGCCTTCTCTCTCAAGTCTCTCACCCTGTTTTCCTCACTGTAAAAATTATCCAACAATGACACTGTAACTATTGTTAGAATGACACATCTTTTTGGTTTTTTTTTTGAACTGGAGTCCCACTCTTTGTCGCCCAGGCTGGAGTATAGCGGCACGCTCACGGCCACTGCAGCCTAGACCTGCTGGACTTCGGCGATCCTTCCACCTCAGCCTTCCAAATAGCTGGAACTACAGACTCACACCACCACACCTGGCTAGTTTTTGTGATTTATTATAGAGATGCGGTCTCACCAAGTTGTCCAGGCCGGTCTCGAACCCCCGGGCTCAGGCAATCCTCTAGCCTCGGCCTCCCAAAGTGCTGGATAACAGGCTGAGCCACTGCGCTTGACCAGAATGACACATGTTTATACAGATGCTCTGAATCTCTTATTGGTCTAATAGTCAATCATTATCATCCATATAAACAAAGGCTGATGAGCCCATATGCCAAAAGTCTCTCCACGCAGGCCATTATGGGTGACCTTGGACTGATGACTCAGTGATGGGTTGTAACAGGGCACTCGAAGGTGTTTCTGGGGTCCCAGGGGGATTATGGTGGGGATGCTGCCCTGGCTGGACCCGCAGAAGGCTGTGCCCTATTTGCCTGAGAAACGAGGGCAGACTTCCTGTGCCCCGTGTGAAGGAGGGTGTCCCAGTGCAGAACTTACCAGACCACGCTTGGCTGTTGACACTGGTTTACAAAGCTCTCCCGTGGGAGTGGTGCTCTGGGGTCTCAACAGGAGCATCGACCAAGGCGGAGGTGAGAGCTGGTTCCTCCTCGGGGATGCCACTCCCTGTCCCCGCCAAGGGCGAGCTGCCACAGAGCCCCCTGTCATTTCTTCCTTTTTCCTCTTCCTGTTATTTCACGCCCCATGATCTAAGTAAGAAGGGAGAACAAGGGGAAAGGGCAAGAGAGGAAGGGAGGAGGAGAGGGAGGGAGGATGGGTGGGGGAAGGGAGGGAGGGAGGGAGGAAGGGAGAGAGAGGGAGGGAAAGAGGACGGGAGGAAAGAACGATGGAGGGAAGGGAGGGGGGAGGAGGGGGATAAGCAGCAGCCTGAACCGATGAATGAGAGAGGCGCAGGGAAGACAGAGAGAGAACCTGAGACGACCAGGGAGGCCGGTCCTGTAGAAGCAGCAGGCGAGGAGCCCAGGGAAGGGAGGGACCTGGAAGACACCGGGTGTCATGTTTGTAGCAGGCCAGGATGTGGGAGGCTCAAACCCGCACAGCTCAGTCCTTGCCCCGTGTGTGCCCCTGTGTCCTTCCACGGTGCCCTCGGGCCTGTCCTGGCACAGTTACCTCTGTCCCCTTCCTTGAGGATCATCCTTCTCTCCTGACACTGCCCTCTCCCTCTGCAGCCCTCAAGCCACGGCCATCTTCTCTGGCACCTGCCTGCCTGTCTCTTCCTCCTCCCTAAAATCCTCTGCCCTGGCTCTCCTCCATCGGACCTGTAGTACCAACTGCCCCCAACAGGTGGCTGAGGTCTATGGGCCCCCCGTTGTTCGAGGACGTTGGCTCCGACCTCACCATCCCTCTCTCCAGCTGGGCCCCTGCTCTAAATCTTGGGGATGTCAGTATCCATGATCCTTCCGGTGCTCCGGCTGTTCGGGTCCTTGTCCACACCTATGACCTTACACCGAACTTTGATGTTGATCCCACCCTCCGACCACGGCATCCTCTGTCGACCTCACTCCGTCCTTCAACAACCCGTGGCCCCACCAACGTGGAAGATCCTCTGGCTCATCCATCACCTCTTCACTGCCTCCACCCCCCAGCTCTCCCATTCCTTTTCTACCCAGCTTGGACCCCTGGAGTCACTTCCCGGCCCCCACACAAGGTCCGTGCCCTGTCCCTCTCCCTCCGTCACACTGTCCCGGGAAAGGCCCAGCCCCAGTCGAGTCCAACGCTCTGCCTACTCCACACTGGAGCTGGTCGTGTCTCGAAAAATAACGCACATTCGGAGAGCTGACTCCGTGCAAGTCTCCGGTCATTTCATGCGCCCATTCCCTAATCTCTGGATGACTCCCACAATATCCCCCTCACCCCAAGCCCACAATGCATCCTCCCCACTCCTCACTCTAAGATCACAGCCTGGCCATTTCATGGAGAAAATCAGAAGAAAGTGAGCTCTGTCTGCCACCTCTCCCCTGCCTCCGCGCTGTGTCTGGGCTTCCCGTTCTGCCAATCCCCTATGTCCCAGGAGACCACCATCTCCACCCGTGTCCTGGTCCTGCTTCTTCTCGCCTTCCCCCAGACACAGGCAGGACAATCCTCCTCTCTCCTGTGGCAGCCTCCATCCTTTCCTTCTCTGGTGTAAGACTTCCCGTCAGAATCCAGACTTGCTGACTGGCTCTACCGCCTTGATGTCTACCCCCTTTGGCTCTGACCTCACCACCCTCCTCTCCAGCACATTATCCGCTCTCCCTCGCCTCAACAAAGTAGTTACATGCGCCCGCACTGCCTTGAATTTCTCTCTGTTCATCATGTTTCAGTCTCACGCCAACGTGTTACTCCTGCGAGTCACTCCACCCAGCAATTCATGACTTATTGATAAGTCCCAGGCCTCATCCAACCTGACCTATTTACAGCGTCTGCCGTGATAGCTGGCTGGAAGTCGGTCACTTTCTCTTCCTGAAACACTGTCCCCGGCTGGCCTCTGAGTGTCCCCTTTTCTGACTGTCCTCATGCCCCACTCTGCTCACTCTCCATCTCTGATTCTCCTCCTCCCCCAGACCCCTAACCGCTGGCGTGGCCCGGGCCTAAGGTGTCCTCAGACCCCTGCTCTCTCTCATCGACCTCCTTGTCAGTTCCACTCATCGTTTTCGACTCACTGGCCATCGTTTTAAAACTCCAGCCGTGTGTATCCAACTCTCTTAAACACGTCCATCTCAGGGGCTGATGGGCATCTCGGACTCCATATATCTGACACCAAATTTTCTCCATAATCTCCTCTAGTCTTAATAATAATCTCCATATTTTCTCCATAATCTCCATAGTCTTCCTCCTCTAAGTGGCCACCCCGTTCTTCTAGCTTTTCAGGCCAAAAATCCTTGAGGTCATCCTTGGCTCCTTGCTCTGGAAGCCCCATCCACTCCAGTAGAAACTTCTTCCGAGTAGATCCAGAATCCAGGTGACTCCCACCACTGCCGCTGCTGCCAGCTCTGGCTTTTGCTAGGATTACTGCCAGGGTCTCCCCACCTTGTTCTGCATGGTTGGGCCCAACCTGTCCTTCCTCCCTCCCTTCGCGTGTGGGTTGATGTGGGCTGGCCAGTTCTCCTTGATGTTTGCTGTGGACGTGTGGATCATTGCTGGACAAAGGCTTGTGAGCAGAGGGACGTGTGTCCATTTCAGGGCAGGCCTGTAACCACGAACATGTCTGCTGCACTCTACACTGCCCACAAGCCAGAGCACAGAGGAAACCGTGGCTCCCATGGACAAAGGCAATGGCCTTGGGAACAGCAGACTCTAGATGTGTAGAATGATATAAAGCAGAGCAGCCTGCTGCCTGGAAGCACAAACCTCCGACCGTTCTATGGAAGAAGAAACTTCGGTCCTCTTTAATCCACCGAATTGTTTCCGGGACTGTTTGTCACAGAAACTTAGGCTTACCCTAACTAAAACAAGCATTTCCAGCATAGAACCCGAAACATACATGTTCTTCAAAAGACTAAAAAGATATTTGAATTCTGGCCCCCTGTCCCCCAAATTGTAGCTATAAAATTTGAAAAACAAGAAGGCCAGGCGTGGTGGCTCAGGCCTGTCATTCCAGAGGCTGAGGCAAGAGGATTGCCAGAGCCCAAGGGTTTGAGACCAGCCCGGGCAACTTGGCAAGATCTCATCTCCACAATAAATTAAAAAATTAGCCAGGTGTGGTGGTACACACTTGTAGTTCCAGCTACTTGGAAGGCTGGGGTGGAAGGATCGCCTGAATCCAGCAGGTCATAGTTGTGGTGGCTGTGCATGCCACTGCACTCCAGCCTGGACAACAGAGTGAGACTCCAACTCCGAAAAAAAAAAAAAAGCAAAAGAAGAGGAAAAAGAAAGAGACTGTAAAGTCAGCATTAATCAATGTTTACATGATTCAAGTGTTTACCTTATGTCAACACACCAACTGCAACTGAATCTATGTTATAGATAAATGTAGTACAGTTTAACCGTAAATAGGAAATGAATAATTCATTCTTAATAAAATGCAAAATTATCAAAATTATTTGTCAAAAGTATGTAGAAAATCATTACATTGCAGTTTGGGTGCATCTTATCATTTGGTATGTAGTGAGGTAAGGCCTTGAAGTGAGAGTACTTGGGTTTCAGGGAGGCCCTAAGTGACTCTGCTGTTTACTGGCTGAGCCACCTTGGACAAACTACTTTAACTTGGAGACTCAGTTTCCACCTTCTGCAAAATGGGCTGAAAAATAATACCTACTTTGCAGGGTTTCAGAAAGAATAAAAGTCTGTACTGGTTTTGAAAATACTTTATACATATGGGGATATATAGGATGAATACTATTATATTATATGTTCCCATGAAATCTCAGAGTTTGAAAGAAGTCTAGAAGTCAGTTAACTGTCCAACCCAACAAAACTGTCTGAAAAGATTTTTAAAAACACAAATAGATGTATTTAAAAAAAAAACCAAAAACTGCTGTCTCCAAAGAGTCTCATTAAGTAGACCTTGGGAGTTCATATTTCCAACACTCCCCTAAACCCAAAAACCTGACAATATTGGTTACTTTCAATGGGTAAGAACTGGGTGGTTGGATGACAGGGTAAGAAGAATTTTCTTTTTCTTTTTCTTTTCTTTTCTTTTCAGTTAGGCCCAGATTAGAGTGCAGTGACATGATCACAGCTCACTGCAGTCTCTACCTCCTGGGCTCAGGCAATTCTTCTGCCTCAGCCTCCTGAGTAACTGTGACTACAGGTGCGCACCAGCATGCTTGGTTAATTTTTTAATTTTTTTCTAGAGATGAGATCTCACTATGTTGCCCAGGTTGGGCTCAAGCGACCCTCCTGCCTCAGCCTCCCAAAGTGCTGGGATTACAGGTATGAGCCACCACGCCTGACCTAGGAAGGAGAATTTTCACAAAACATTTTTTAAACTTTCAAATTCTGAACCACATAAATGTGGGTTGACCAGTTCTCCTTGACATGTGCTGTGGACATGTGGCTAAGTGCTGGACAAAGGTATGTGAGCAGAGGGACGTGTGATCCTAGATCTATATTTTTTTAATTGGGGTCTCACTCTATTGTCCATGCTGAAGTGAAGTGGCATGATTACTGCTCACTGCAACCTCGACCTCCTGGGTTCAGGCAATCCTCCTGCCTCTGCCTCCTGAGTAACTGGGACTACAGGCACGTGCCACCAAGCCTGGCTAATTTTTAATTTGTTTTGTAGAGATGAGGTCTTGCTGTGTTGCCCAGGCTGGTCGCGAACTCCTGGGCTCAAGCAATCTTTCTGCCTCTGCCTCCCAGAGTGCTGGGATTATAGGAGTAAGCCACTATGCCAGGCCTGTATAACCACGTTTTAAAAGCAATCCTATTAAAATTATTTAACACACTAACCAATCAATAAAATAAATGTTTCTGGAATAATTCTAATCAAGCTGGTCCTGGTCGGGAGTCTGGGGAGTTGCTCGATTTTCCTAACCACTCCTCTGGGCAGGTGTAGCCTCGACACACCCGAGAGTACACGTGAGCATCCCCCACATCTTCACTTCCTTGCAGGCAGGCCTGGCAGTCCACGGACAGCTGTAATTGTGAGCATATTGCTCTGTGCACGTCTGTGTCAAAGTGAGAGATGCCGTAAACATCCTCGCATAGGTGGGGGCAGTATTTGACCCACAGCATAACTGAATTCATCAACGACAGTGAGGTCCTTGATAACAGGATTTACCAGATATGATTCTGGTGGGTCACTGTCTGTCACCGAGACAGAAAACTGACATTGATTTTATCTTCAGATTTTTGCTTGACCTACCAATGCGATTGTGGCTCTGGTTATCAGGGAGCTCTCAAAGTGGGACAGGAACCCTTGTTTAATCAGCATTGTGTCTGTCTTGTCCCTGCTTCTTATTATCTAATGCAAATGGGCTTCCTTAATACCTGACAGAGTAGCTTCAAGCTGAGAGATCCCAGGAAACAGGCCACAAGGTGCAAGTCAAGGGGCACTGTCTTGTCCCGGGGACAAAGATCTCTTAGGAAATAAATGTGTCAATGCCCTAGTCGAAATGCACTACAATAACCAAAGGGAAGGAATCGCTTCAAAAGAATCAAGCGGAGAGGGTCTAATTTTGTACTTGGTTCCTCGATTTGGGGATAGAAACCGTCTTTCAGCTCAGAAGACAACATCCATGGCTTTCTCCACCTCCACCACCAAATTCCTATTATTTGTTCTCATTTGAATGGCCTGACACTGTCAGGGAACAGAAAGGTTGTTATCAATACTGCATCTGCCCCCGGTGGATTAGAGGGAGAGGGATGCGTATGGCTCTCTGTAATCCCTTCATGGACTCCAGGACCGAGTTTCTCCAGGGACTGTGGTCGAGCTGCAGGAAAGCCCAGAGGTGGGATGCTTCAGGCTGCTCTGTGGTTCAGCTGCCAAGCACAGAAAAAGTCACGCAGGCCAGAAAACGGGAGAAGCTCTTCCTTGCCTGCAAATCAGAGGCAGCTGAGGGCACGAGCTCTTGCCTGCCTCTCGAGAGCCACCGCTGCCCATCCAGCTCTGAGGGACATGCACTTCCATGCATGGCTTCTGCTCCCAAAACAAACCCCAAAGCCACCCGTCCCACATAGCCCCACACAGAACTGGAGATGGGTACTGATGTGGCTTGCAGTCAAGTTCTGCTCCCAGGTCCAAAAATAGCTTTGAGGGAGGCTTTGAACACCATCTTTCTACTCCCTGGGCTGAGTTCCTCTAAACCGAACAGCATTTTTCATTCACTTTCTTCATGGAATTGAGGCAAAACAGCTACCATGGCTTTGTAATAAAATTTGAAGGAAAAAAAAAAGATTTTTCAGCAGATTGTAAGGAGAGAACAATGAGACACAAAGAGCCGTTCTCTACTCTTTTAAGTAGTAATGTATATTTATTGAAATTCCTGGTGCACACAAGGAGACAGTAAGGAAAGCCAGAGCACAGGTGACTATTTTAATGGAAACACAGAATGAGAAAACAATAATATTAGCTGAAACATTCAAATTCCTTGCATCAAAAATAAAATAGGATCACAACCCATATTATAGGACATTCTAACACGATTTTCCCCCCTACACTGAAACATTTTTGCTGGCATTGTGGAGGACTGTACTAAAATTTCAGTATTATGCTTTATTTACTAAAATGAATTTGTTATACACAAAACAAAATGTTTCACCCTTTCTATTTGTTACGAAAGTAGAGTATTTGATTTTTTAAAAACTAAGGACTTAGAGATGCCCAAAATGGTTTATTTAAAATGCTCATTACCCTACAGGTGAACTGGACAGAGAAATAAACACAAAGGGAGTGATCATCCCAGAGCGTCCAGACTCTAAAATGACCTCAACTACCATTCACAGTGAGAGTATTTAAACATCAAGAATAATTTATTGCCACCTTTACAGTAACAGAGTTGAAGTTAATGTTTTTATGTCCTATCTGTGTTTTGAAATATTTTCAGACCTTGAAACCATGGATTGGTCCATCGGTATCTGGGGTATGTTTGGTATTTTTTTGTTGTTGTGGAAGAACTCATATTCAGTGATGCATTGTACCTTCTGGCAAGTCTTCGTTCACTTTGAATGGCAAGATTGTATACTATCTGTATTACATACAGAAGTGAAAGAAGCCTGTGCACAATTTTCCTCCTAATTTTAGTGTCTGTGGGCCTAGTATTCTGCTTCAACACATTAGCTTTGAATTAAATACCAAAACAGAAAAAGAAAGAAACCCCTACATCCAATGCACAGAAGAGCTTGGCGGGGTTTTAATGTTTTCAGATATAGTTTCGAGAGTTTCGCAAACTTTCTGTCCTTGCCCCAAGCAGAAAAAGCGAAACCTGATCTATTCACAAACCCACCAAAGGTCTGTTCTATTTATTTTTCTTCTCTGCAGACGACTGGAAAGTAGCAGTGACAGAAAAAGTTCTTAAAATTCGGACAACCACTGGGGAACACTACTTCCTCACACCAACAGGGGATTGAGAGGCCGCCCCTGGGTCTTGGGGCTTCCTCAGTCAGACAGCTCCCGACACCGAAGTGTCGCAACTCCGAACTACTAGTACTGCACAGATAACTGGGCCTGGCGTGGAGAAGGCCCCATGTAGAGGGCCAGCCAAAATTTTGACATTCCTCTCAGACACTGTAAAACAGGGAGAGGACCGAATTCAAAGAAAAACTTTCCCTCCCTGGCAGCGAGCAAGGGTGTTAGGCCAAGGCCCCTCGGCCAGGGCGGCCCTGCCCTCTTGGGCGGGGTCGAGCCACCTTTGAACCAATTTCACACGTCGGACGCGCGCTCCTCTGTGGCCAGGTGCGCCCACACCAGGGCTGCGACCCTGGCCGAGCGCCCGAGGCCACGGGAGGTCCCCGCCGCCGGGGGGCGTGTTTAATCGTCCGTGTGCGCCCCCGAGGCACAGCCCGGGCGCCGTGAATAGATGGGTGAGTGATGGGCACGTCTCTCCCGTCCACGAAGCGCAGCCGCCCGGGCAGCTCGAGCCAGATTCTGGCCTGGGAGCGGGTTCGAGGCTGGACGGCGGAAGATGGGACGGGACGGGGGGTGGGACGTGGAGGACGGCCCGGCCCCTCCCCCTGCGCCCAGGACCCCCGTCACGCTCCTGCTCGCTCCCGCGCACCCCGGGCCGGGCACTCGCCTGGGGGTCGCCTCCCCAGCCCCGAGTCCCCTCCTCTGCCGGCGGGAGGCCCCCGGGAGAGGCCCGGGAGAGACAGACGGGGGTGGGCGCTCGTCCTGGCGCCTAGGGCGAGCCGGGGGCCCCTCGACGTGGGCGAGGCTGGCGGGGGCGCGGAGCGCGGGGACGCCTCGGTCCCCCGCCGCCTGCGTTCTACACAGAAGCCCTCCATTCTTCCTGCTGGAACAAGTGAAGAGTCCGGGCTGGGCCCAGGGCCCCGGGCGGGGTCACGTGCGCCCCCGTCACTGGCTCCCCTCGCTCCTCCGGCTCGAGTTATGCCATCAAGCTAATATATTGTGACTGCGCTTCCCTCCTGTGACAAAGGCTTGCAGCTGCCTCCAAATCAATAGACGTCAAAGAAATATGAAAACAATCGTGACACAAAACTTAAATCCTGGCTGGAGCCCCCGCAACCAGAACCGCGCTTCTGTTCTCCAGGCCACCGATTAATTTATCCCAAAGTTGAGTCAAATTTTTATTCCGGTACCTTTTTCCCAGCAGATCCCGCTACATCTGTCGGGTTTGTAATGTAATTTGTAATTACTGCCCTTCATGTGGTCCGGTGCCTTGAACCATCTTTAATTAAAAGCATAATTAAGGGAAGATCTAAAGAAAGACAATTACCAGATGGTCTTTTTTTTAGAGGCGGTAGTTGTGCGGGGAGGGGCTCGGGGT
>NW_007253073.1:629379-630012 GCF_000164805.1 Carlito syrichta
CCTTCCCCTGTGCCGGGGGTCCCGGAGCCGGGCCCATCCCGCCCGCACGCGGCCCGCGGGCTCTGAAGCGAAGGCAGGGAGGTGACTCCCCGCGGGGGCGGGGGGACTCTGGTCTAGGTCCTCCCGACGGGGGCCGGGGTGGAGACCCGCCCGCGCGTGCCTGACGACCCCGGGCAGCGCCGTCGGGCCAAGCGGCCCCTCCGGGGCGACCGGCTCTCTCTGGGCTCCTCTGCGTCCATTGGTCCCCGGGATCCTCAGATCGAGCGGGGGGAGGGGAGCAGGCCCGCCCCCTCCCCTCGCGGTCCCCACGCCCCCGAGACGGATGACGCGGGCGGGAGCCGCCGTTTCCGCCTTAGCGCACGTCGCCGCGGCGGCGGGTGCGAGGATCCCGAAGTCGGATCCTGGAAATGAAACATAGTGGTGTGGCCGGGACAACACGAGGGGACAGTTCGTATTCAAAGTCGGGCAGCGATGAGCTGCAATCATCTCAATTATCTTCGGGGCTCTTTCTTTAGGGCACAAGTTGTCAAAGATTTTTTTTTTTAAAGTACATTCTTGCGGCTCCGTGGGTCCATTTTCCGGACGGTCTGTCGCTCCTGCTGCCTGACTTGGTTCGGTTTCCATCTCGGCCCG